>NW_015151048.1:243725-244519 GCF_000732505.1 Cyprinodon variegatus
CGCTAGCCACTGCTAACCACTGCTAGCCACCACTAGCCACTGCTAGCCACTGCTAACCACTGCTAGCCACCACTAGCCACCGCTAGCCACTGCTAGCCACCACTAGCCACTGCTAGCCACCACTAGCCACCGCTAGCCACTGCTAGGAGCTACACCATCTCCTAAAATCCAGTGTGTCAGGAGGTAAAGGCACAGCCCACCTCATGCAGTAAAATCCATCATTTATTCCTGTTGTCTGTGCAGCTCATGCTAACATGCTAACGTTCACACCGTGAGATGTTTGGAGCTTTCAGGCGGAGGGCTTCAGCTGCTTACTGCATTTCAGGAGCATTTGGTTTTACATGGTGATGGTGGGATAAAGCCTCGTGAAGCACTGAACCAGTTTGGGCTAATTGCTTCAACGATCCCCACAGTTCATGAAGCGTCATGTCTGGGATTCTTTTTCTTGTTTTTTTCCCATTTAAGTTCCTTTGAAATGGCTAATTATTGTTGTGTATAATAAAAAAATTTTTTTGGTGTGTGTAAAAAGAGAAAAAAGGTTTAAGGTTCACTGCTGTTCTGCCATTTTAGTGAAATAAGCTCAAGCAGACCATGAAAGTGCAAACTGGGCAATAATGGGCAAACTGAAAGGTGTCATTTTCATTCAAACTAGTGCTGCACCGATACCAGTATCAGGCGGGGGCCCCGAACAGCACTGAGATGGTGGCACCAGTATCGGCCAGTACCAACCAATAGGGCACTGATACCAGTATCAGGCGGGGGCCCAGATCAGCCCTGAATGGTGGCACCAGTAT
>NW_015151048.1:244838-245185 GCF_000732505.1 Cyprinodon variegatus
ATGGTGGCACCAGTATCGGCCAGTACCAACCAATAGGGCACTGATACCAGTATCAGGCGGGGGCCCAGATCAGCCCTGAATGGTGGCACCAGTATCGGCCAGTACCAACCAATAGGGCACTGAAACCAGTATCAGGCGGGGGCTCCGATCAGCCCTGAATGGTGGCACCAGTATCGGCCAGTACCAACCAATAGGGCACTGATACCAGTATCAGGCGGGGGCCCCGATCAGCCCTGAATGGTGGCACCAGTATCGGCCAGTACCAACCAATAGGGCACTGATACCAGTATCAGGCGGGGGCCCCGATCAGCCCTGAATGGTGGCACCAGTATCGGCCAGTACCAACC
>NW_015151048.1:246866-259270 GCF_000732505.1 Cyprinodon variegatus
CTGAAAGACATCTTCTGCCTCCATTTATCTGTTTACTACAGTCTGTTGGATTCATGTTCATGTGGATTTAAAGACATTTCAGTTAGTAGATAAAAATGCAGCGGGGAATATAAAAACAGTCTAGAACTAAATCAACTAAAGTAACATTAGCATGGAGCACCGGGTCACACCGGCAGTGGGTGGGAGAGGATGGACTCCATCCTAGCTGCAGATTCAGACCATCCAGGACTCCCACCCCCCCACAGCTGACACGCGGCTCCTCCCGTGGACTCGCTCATCAACAGCAGCCTGATATAAACGGCAGACGGACTGAAGCAGCTTCGTTCAAGCCGCAGCACCGGAATCAGCAGCTAGCTAATGAAGCGCGCGGGCTGCTGAAGCCTGACAGGCTGGACCAGAGGTCCAGGTTCGGTTCGGTTCGGAACCTTCCAGCAGTGATGGCCGCTGCTCTCCTCTGTGGATGGAACCATTTTCCAGCAGAAACCCGCCCAGCTTTAGGCGTTTTCACTCACCTGTTTGCTTCTCTCGGACAGACGTCGCCATGTTTTCTGTTGATAGTGATGACGGAACCATTGACGTGGCAGTCGCGCGGTCCGACGTTATCCTACATCAGAGACTAGTGATATGAAGGAGGTATCACTCGTTGTATTTTCCTGGAAACCAGATGGAAACGTATAAATCTAAATTATACACAATTTAGCAGACAAGTATGGAAGCCCGTTTAAGCCACATGAAAGTTAAAAAAAAAATCCAAATAGAAACTCATAATTATTAGATACAAAGTCATTACTATGAGATACAAAGTCTTAATTTTGACTTTCAAAGCCATATTTATTATATTCGACTTTCAAATTTTGTATTGTGGAAGCTCATTGGTAGAATTCTCTTATGACACAATTATGACTTTCTATTTGGCATTTTAATAACTTTGACATGGCAGAAACAGGCTTCCATAGAATGACTGCAGCATGGAGGGACCAGCCTCTGGTTCTGCTGGGCTGTTCAGGAAACCCGGGTTCCTTTAAAGGCCTTTAGCTTCTCTGAATTCTGGGTTTTATTATCTTCATCTTGTTTATATCTGCTGTGTGGGTCAAAGGTCATCAGGATGCCGGGATAATAGAATCATTCTTTTGTTTGGTCTGGTTTCTTTAAATAAAGTTAAATTCATAGGAGTTTATAATTAAAGTTATATTTAGTTGCCTTGAGTGATTTAATATGAACCTGTAAAAGAAATTATACTATTCACCATGGGTGGTTCTAGACAGGGGCCAACGGGGGCCAGAGTCCCTGTACTGATGACATAATACTCAAGGAAATTTTAACTATGATCTGCGCTGGAACAGCCATGGTTACTGATTGGTCCTTTGGATCCATTTCATTGTTTTTTCTTCACAAATCTGTTTTTACTAATAGCTTCAGTGGGATTGAGATAGGATACCAGTTTTCATTTGCTAAATGTTTTTTTTCCCCCAAAACAAATAAAAAATATATAATTTTTACAGCTGAATTTATCAGTTTTTCTGGGGTTCTTATTCATTTTCTTTTTTTTTTTGAAAAATGGTAATTTTAACTTAAATTAAGTCAAAAATATGTAAAATTCCTAAATTCTGAATGTATATTGACCTAATAAGGCATACAATTTTAATTAAACCTAATTGAATAGAAATTTAACTTCATGTAGCTCTCTTAATATATTTGAATCCCTTGCGCTGTTTTTTATTTCATGCTTTTCTGTTCCCCCATGAAGACACACTGGCCCCCTCCTGGCCCCCTGGGACATTTGGTCTAGAACCGCCACTGGTTCCATCTGAAATAAATGAAAATACTCTTTATATGGTTATTGAGTTGGTTATGCAGGTTCTGCAGCAGCTTCTTCCCCGCCGCATCAGACTGCTGACCTGTTGAGAAAACTCTAAATCTCAGACTCTGCTTCACACTGATGACACCAAACCAAAACACTGCATAACTGCACCGTATATATTAATGCTCTGAACTTATATCAATACGTTCTTTTGCACCATGTTTTTTCCCCCACATTTCACATATAATCACTGCTGCACTTTAAGAAATGGAAATTTGATGTAAGCTGTGCAAAACGAACTAAAAGTTTGCTAAGTCTATACATGGCGGGTTTGTTTATTGACAGGTTTTATGGGTCCCTGTGTGAATGGGTTTAGCTGTAATTGAAGCTCAGATTCCAATATCTCTGCAGTGTGGGGACTAAGCTCCAGGAACATTTTAGTAGCACCCAGATTAGTGAGAAGTTCGGCATCTATTCTTTGCCTGCTTTGTGTGTCAACTCCCATGGTTGCTAGGCGACAGAGCATAGGGGTGGAAAAGCTGGACCTGTTTAAATCCACAGCCAAACTCTTCAGGTCTCCTTATTTTCACAGACCTCGGAGGAACCAGCCCAGGTAGACCAGGTCCTTGGAGGAAGCAACCTCTGAAATCGAACAAACCGCAGACAACTCTGCTTTTCTCAACACCAGTAGCATGATGGGTAGCTCAAGTAGCATGTCACTTGACTTTACACACAGGAGGCCCTGGTTCGAATCCCTGCGGGGGAGAATGAGCTACTAGCTTAGGCAAGACCCTTCACGCTTATAAATCGCTGTGGATAAAAGCATCTGCTATATCCATAAAGATTAAAAGTAAAGTGCTGACGTTAGACCACAGACTGGGATGACGGCCTGTTTCAGCAGGACGATGACCCAAAGCATGCAGCCTGGACTGGAATGTCCTGGAGCTGAAGTCCAGACCTGAACATCTGCAGAGATTCAGTTTATTTCTATAGCTCCATCTCAGGTCAATTTATAGAAATAAAACAACCAGATCATCCAGTCAGATTGATTCAAAGTTTTCTATCTAAGGAAAACCAGCTGATTGCATCGACTCATTGACTCTTCAGCAATCCCTCACACTAAGCATGCTTGTAGCGACAGTGGAGAGGAAAAACTCCCTTTTAACAGGAAGAAACCTCCAGCAGAACCAGGCTCAGTGTGAGCGGCCATCTGCTGAGGCCCACTGGGGTTCAGACTGATTTCCTATATTTTCCCTCTACATGAGCTCATTGCTGTTACGAACAGCCTCAGTTTTAGTTTAATGTATTTTAAAGCCAGAAAGTGGCTTCTTAGAAAGGTCTGTGTGTGATGTGAAGGAGCATCATGATTTTAGCCAGGAGGTTGACTGTCTGCATGGCAGCCATTGGAACAAAGCTGCAGACGGTTGCCACCTGATGGAGGCTGAGATGTTCTGCAAAGCGACCTAAAGATGGTGAACTTCAGCTGGAGGATTCCTTCAGAAAGACAGGAGGCTGGAACTGCTGCCAAACGCTGGAAACATTCTCTTAAAATTCAAATACTTTATTCATCCCAAGGGCAGAGTAAATGTTGCAGTAACTCTAGTTTCTAAACAGGTGATGATAGCTGGATGCAGGAAGGATCTGCAGCTGTCTGTCCTACAGTGGGTCTGGAGAAGCCTCTGACTCAAGACACTCAGCTGTTTAAAGATCTTCTGAATAAGATGCTCACTGTTGCCCATCATCCTTTCCTTCTTTGTGAAATCCAGGTCCAGGTGAACACCAAAGGATTTCTACTCCACTTCTGCTCCCAGGATGTTAACAGGATTCAACTTGTTCCTGTTTCTTCTGAAATCTTGAATGATGTTGTTTTGTTGACCTTCAGGATCAGATGATTGTTTCCAGACCATCCCACAAAGCGCTTCAGCAGCTCTCTGTCCTCAGCTTCTGCTCCATCTTTGATGCTCCCAATGTCTGCAGTCTTCCTCCTGTGTTCAGAGCGTTTTCTCCTCTCTCTCCCGCTGCTCTCCAGTCCACCTCTCGGTGAAACATCATGGATCTGCTCTTTGTGACATGATGATGTTATTTTGGGTCATTCCATAAAAGTTTAAAAAACAATCCACTGGCCTTTGTTTCCAGTCGATAGTTTTTTAAGCTTTTCCAGAATGACTATGACCTGGATGAGAATCTTCAGCAGTTATTTGGGCTCGTTATTCACTGCCTACAGAGTCGCTACGAGGATGAGAAGAGATCCCGGATATGGCAAGCAGTATTAACATATATTCACAGCAGCACTCAGTGAATTTTAACCGGCAGCTACTCCGATATGTTTAAGTAAAAGTTAGGAGACTAGTTGGTTAAAAAAAATGAGAGATTCCATGAAAAATCTGTTTCGTTACATGTGGAGCTTTTTCAGCTAAAAATGGCAAC
The DNA here is from genome assembly GCF_000732505.1 of Cyprinodon variegatus. Classification (NCBI taxonomy): domain Eukaryota; kingdom Metazoa; phylum Chordata; class Actinopteri; order Cyprinodontiformes; family Cyprinodontidae; genus Cyprinodon; species Cyprinodon variegatus. Next base: position 251,095 of record NW_015151048.1, read on the forward strand.
AGATTGTAGATTTATCCCAGTTAAAAAAGCTGGGCTCCTCAGGACCATTAGTCAGAGTTCCAGATTAAAATGAACACAGATCTTTTCTAATGAACAGAGAATCAGACTGCAGAGCTTCTAGACATCCTGAAAATGATTTTCTCTGGCGTCATTATATTGGTGGACAGGTTATAAATCTGTTTTTAAGTTTATCTCAAAGCTACACCCTGACTCCTGGATCAGCCAGCTGAGCCTTCAGTCTAACAAACTGGTCCGTCCGTCTGTCAGCGAGTCTTTAGTTCAGGTGGTTGTTGATATTTCCACCCGGGTCTGCTGGAGTTCATTTTTAAATCTTTTTCCATATTTCATGATGTGTAGCATTTAGAGGGAAGCTGATTTAAACTATCTGGAGCTTCATGATATGTGATGCTGTGAAAACTGGCACTGAGAGTCAGAGAGCTCACCCACTGGTCATCAGGCCCTTTGGCCCAAATATGATCAACCAATAAAAACCAACCCAGAAACATGACGGCAAGAAGCTGAGCAAGAATCAAAGTTTTAAAAAAAATAACAACATAAACAGGAAGGAACTAACAGCTAAAGTCAGAGCGACGGTATAAAGTCAGCACTGTACAAATAATAACCGGTACAGACAGAAGAAACAAAAAAACGAATAAAGGACTCAGAGGTGAAGCTGCAAAGATCCAGATGTTTACAGTTCACTGGTTTTGGTCCAGTTCTCTGCTCATCCAGGAACAACAATGCCATTAAAACCATTAAAACCATTCAGACATTTCCCTCTGATCAGGAACACGCCTGGTTGAACTCAGAGGGAACAAATAAAACCAGTTCACATTTCAATTTTTAAACCTAGTCTAGTTTTAACAGAAAATGAATCAAAGCTGTTTTTCAGATGAGTGTCAGCGGAGAGAGGCCAGAAAACCTTCCTGCTCACAACGGAAACGTTTTCAAACTAAGAACTTGGAGAAAGATTGTAAAGATGGAAACTTTCTTTCTGATCTGAGCCTCCATGTGGTTTCACTCACCTTCTGACACCCTGAAGAAAACATTAACTGACTTCAGGAAACAAGACGGTACAAGAAACAAAACAAAAGAACTTCATAACGATGGAGGATGTTAGAAAAAGCAAAGGCGCTGTGCCGTCTAGGCGTCCAAAGGGAAGAGGTGGATGTGATGGCTGATGGCGTGCTCCATGGAGCATTTAAAAGCCTTGTAGGTGGAGGTAACGGGCAGCAGGAGCTTGTTGGACGTTGGTTTGCTCTGAGGGAAGAGCCCTTCATCCAACCACTGCTCTACTCCCTCCCTCTGCTCCTTCAACCCCACCTGGTAGGGGGCTGGACGGTGGAGGAAGGAAATGGAGGGCGGCGGGAAGAGGCCGGCTGCTGGTAGCTTGTTGGCGCCGGTGGCAAAGCGGAGGACGTCCTCAAGGGAGACGGAGCTCCTTCCAACTGAGGAGACAGGATAAAGGTGGTGCTCATGGTGTCTGAGCAGAGCTTCATATGAATACAACAGGATCCGCATCCTACCCTCACACTCCAGCAGAAGGTGTCTCCAGAAGGTGACCACCGGCGTCTCCAGGTTCAGTTTGTCCTCCTGCTCCGAGAAGCTGACGGTGAAGAGCTGGCTGAGCGTTTCTGCCGTGAGCGGCTCTGCAGCCTCACAGAAAACACCGAAGAAGACGGACGGGATGAGCTGGACCTAAATCAGAGCAGAAGGTTCACTTTTTCAGCTCCGCTCTTTAACTGAACAGCCTGCAGCGAGAAACTCACCTGATCAAAAACGCCCAACGTGTGCAGACCTTCCCGCAACCTGCAGGCGCAAAATAACATTTAGCTAAGTCCAACGGGGACGGCGGGAATGAGTGATTAGAGAAGGAACTAGGAACACGTCAACAGATCATAAGAACAGGTTTTCACCAACGACAGGCGGCTTAGAGTCCTGCAGCGGGTCGGGGACCCGCGGGTCAGGTCCCCGACCCGCTGCAGGACTCTAGGCTGGCTGTAAAATCTGAGCTTCAGGAAACATCTCTGTGAATCCCGGATAACTCTGGTTATAGCGATTTTTTAAATCTCTGATCCGATTTTTTCCCATTTCACCCTGACTGCATATAGAGAGGCTCCGACTAGGAGCAGATCTGAGCAGATTTTATTCATTTCTGTCTCTGAGTTATAAACACGTTACAACAATTTCCCACATTTGACTGGAACAGATTATAAAAAGTTATCAATAATTCTATAAAGCAAAGCCTCACTTAACGAGTCTGACCAGCATCTAGAACCAGAACAGATAGAAAATGTTCACCTACTAAAACATTATGAGATCTACGTCTGAAGAAAGAAAAACGCAGCAATAGATGGCGTGGGACGGTTTCCATGGTGACTGAGGCAGAGAGAGATGCGCTGCGCTGACCTGCTCTGTCTGCGCCTCCATATTCTGGTTTCTGTCGTCAAAGAGGATCTTTATCCGTTTTCTGTCCTCCTGAACCATCATGGGGAAAGTTTCCATTTTAATGTTTCATTCATTGTTTTTGCTCCAGTCTTACGATAAACGCGAAGTGTGACTCAGATCTGACTCTTTCCTGTGAGATTAACAGATTTTATTTTCCCCCAAAGCGGATTTGTTTTAGCTACGCTGCCCCCTGCATGAAATCAATGGCCGCTAAACGCCCCACCCCCCCGACATGATGTTCTGTAGCATTGGGTGCGTTCTGGCCTTTGGTCTATAGCTTCACTTCCTTCTGTGGGTTTTATCTGAGAGCCTCAGTACTTATATCTGTTCATATTAGTTCTGATGTTCCTATTTGGTTTCTTTATTGGACTTTCTATGTTGCTAACTGCTCTGTTAGCAGATTTTAAAGGTTAGCTATTGAACTCTTCATTTAGTAGCAGATTCTTATATTAGTGGATAAAGTGTGTTCTTGTTACTGTGGATAATAAGCAGGGTTATTTATAGCTGTTTATTACTGTTATAGTTGAAGTTATTATCCTGACTGCATTTATTCATTTATCTCTTTGTTTATCAAATACCCGTTTATTCTCTGATGACCTGCTGTTTGGAAATAAAGTCTAATGAAGGATTCTTTCCTGGTTTCTGCATGGTACCCCAACCACCTGATGCTCACCTCTGCAGCGGCAGCTGCATCCTGGTGATCATGGTGAAGTTGACCAGGTCTTCCACCAGAGCCTCCCTGTCTTCCAGGCTGGTAACCAGTCTGTTGCAGCCAGCCAGCTCCAGGTACTCCCAGCTCCTCCTCGTGGCTTCCTTCAGCTCATCTAAAGTCTGGGCGGCAGCGATCTAGATGGGCCAATACCACGCAGTCATTCTGGGAAATCAGCAGGTTCGACCTTGGAGGTAGCAGAACCCGCCCTACACTCACCTGATGGACCTGCTGGGTGAAGTGTGTGTTGGGGGTCATGTGGTTCAGAGTTAGGGGGCGGTTGGCTGGGTAGTTGAACAGACACTGATAGAGGGCGTGGGAGAAGAAGCCAATGGGCGGACCGCCGTGGACCAGACAGAGAGCCAGCAAGGAGCCGATGTCAAAGTACAGATCTTCCCGCAGGGCTGGAGAACAGAGAGAGGAACACGGCCTGTCAGGCTGCTACCACAGACACGGAGAGGAGCAACGATTGTGCATTTGGTTTGAGCGTGCAGGCACCAATCCGAGCGCGGAGTGAGGCAGGTATTCAGCCTTCAAACATCAGACATGCGTGAGCTCAGAACCTGTCCTCGCGCTCAACCCACTGTCCTCGCGCTCAGTTCCACCTCTGCGTTCAACTCCAGCCGTGTGCTCGACTCTGGCTGTCCTGACATCCGCCCTAACCCCTAAATCTCTCCATCACCATATAGAGCGGGACTTTATAGTGAACTTTATAGTGAACATAGGTAACAGACAGTTCAGACCGATGATCACTGCACTGTGAGCATAAATATTAGGCAAATTAGTATTTCCACCACACGTCGGCCCTTCGGCCGCAGCCGGGGCCAACGTCGGCCCTTCAGCCGCAGCCGGGGCCAACGTCGGTCTGTCCGCGATATCCGGGGCCAACGTCGGTCCGTCTGCGATATCCGGGGCCAACGTCGGTCCGTCTGCGGCAGCCGGGGCCAACGTTGGCCGGTCTGTGTCCGTTTAATGGAAATCTCCCACTTGGGCAGTTTTTCCTCTAGGGCTGCGTCCGAACGTCCGCCCTCATCACATCTGTCAGTGATTAAAGCATTTTAGATGAGTGTCCGAATGTAAAGTGGATGAAAAAGTAGTGGACTCAAAATTTCTCACAAATTGCAGCTTAAGAAGTAGTGATCATCAATGTTCACCAGACGAGCAGATATATCCTAGATTGGGATATTTCTGGGATTTGTTGTAGCGACGACTACAAAAGATGGTGCAGGCACCGTGCGGGGAGGCGGAGCCACATGACCAACAGGGAATGAAAAGTAGTGATCATCTGTCAGTTGAATGAGTTCACTATATAGTTCACCATATAGTCCCTGCTCTATGTAGTGATGGAGGGGTTTAGGGCGGACGTTCGGACACAGGCAAAGGTTCTTCTTTAAACTGGATTTAGTATTTGGAACGAATGCTTTAATTGGATGAAAAACCCAGAGTGTGATTGGCTGATGGTGTGGTTCATTTACAGACATTGATGAAGTTGGGAGCAGCCGAGCGCACAGCTGGCATTGAGTGCGAGTAAAGATGAAACCTAGCAAGAGGACAGTAGGTTGAGGACAGCGCTTTAACCAATGGCACAGTGGTTACACCGCAGACACCGAGAGGCGGTGGGATCGATCTGACACCAGCTGGCTTCTGCTCACCCTGGGAGTCCAGCGCCAGATTCTTGGAACTGCTCGGACCCTCAAACACAACCGAGTTCTGGATCTGCTCCATCAGCAGCTTCAGGAAGTGCTTCCTGTCTGCTTCTCCGTCGCAGGCAGTGCTGGGGGGGGCGGTGGACTGCAGGTCTGTGAAGCTGGACAGACAGCTGACAGTTGAAGAGCAGAAACAGGGGAAAGCATCAGAGCTGAGAACGGAACCTACCAGACGGACAGCGAATGCATTGGGTCAAAGTCGGCCCTTCGGACCAGCTCCAGACCCGCCGACAGCGCCTGGTCTCCGTGAACCTCCACCTGGGTGCTGACGGGGTATTGGTGAGGAAGCAGAGACTGGAGCAACTCCTCAGCAGATTCAGGTCTTACCGGTGTGCACGGTCTGACAAAGGGAAGGATGAAAGCATGAACAGAGGATCCTCCTGGTGGAGAAAGAAGCGTTTCCTCTGCTTACCTTTTACAGCCAATAGGAGACGGCATGGGAGACAGGTGGCGCTTGGACAGCAGGCTTCTCTTCTGGCCGCCCTGAGGCGAGGCTACCAGAGATGCTGCAGTAGAGAACAACATGAGCTGGATGATCTAACCACAAACAGACCAGATACCTGCCAGGTCAGACCTTTCCCATCCGTGGCATTGATGCAGTCGCTGCAGGCCCAGTCTCTGGTGTCCACCTGCAGCCCAGAACATTTGCGGTGAGTTCCTCTGGATCCACACAGGCAGCACCGGATCACCTCGAACCACCTGAAACCACCAGGAGATATTTCACACGTCAGAAGGAAACATTTACATGCAGAGGTGTCAAAAGTATTCATTACTCCAGTAAAACTATAAATCCTGCTGTTTAAAAACATGTTTGTAAAAGTTAAAGGATCAACTGCAGATTTTCACTCCAGTAAAAACTTGAAGTAAAATACAAAAGTAATGCAGGAAAACTTGTTAAGGACAGAAGTTTTACTGCACTGCCCTTTTAAAGGAACATTTTCTAGAATTCTGGATGATTTCTTCCTTTGATTTAAGGATATTCTGGAGGGTTTTTGCAAATTTATTACGAAAAAAGACCCACCTTCTCCACTTGAAAAATCCTCAGCTCTAAAGCTTTTAGATTTTTCTATGAGTTCAAAATTACTTTTAATTAAAATTTCTGTGAGTGTTTTTGCTTTAGGGCCTTTATTGATACACACTGCTGATCATAAAGGGGCTTTCTCCTTTAAGAAGGGTTCATTCTGGCTCCATTTCATCCAATCAACTAATATTTAGTAGTGATATTTTTCTTCTGATTACAGCCAATAGGAGACGTGATTTTTTCAGTTAAATCTTTTAAAAACTGCACATAATTAGTTATCTAAAAATCCCTCATAGCCATAGGCATTAAAGGTATAGTGGAAGATTTTAGCGAATTTTTGAAAAGACTCCTCCCCTTTAAAAAAACTGCACATGCACAACCGTGTAGCTGCTGCTGAGAGGGAGGGCCTTTTAATCCATTTCTCCTCCTGCGGTTGAGATGATCCACCGGGAAGAAGAACATCCTCCAATATAGCTTTAATATCTTAGTTTTATAACTAATGGTGATGGTGTGAAACTTTACTTTGCATCATCTTGAAAAACTATTTATTTTGGTTTGTGGTGAACAACAGGTTGGGGCAGCACCGAGTCCCAGCATTACAGGCTTTTAGGAGGGGGGGCCTGGTTAGGGAATACAGCTTGGAATCCTGGGGTTCCGAGTTCAAGCCCCACTCCCACAGACTGCCACTCTGGGTCCCTGAGCCAGACCCTTAACCCCACACTGCTCCCTGGGCGCCGCACAATGGCAGCCCGCTGCTCCCCAAGGGGAGGGGTTACATGCAGAGTATTTGTGACAGGATAATGACAATAAAAACGCTCGATTCAGAAAGAAATTACTTTTCTGGATGAAACTAATTATTTTGATGTTTTTTTCTTTTTTAAATATCATTAGGCCATATAGAAAATGAGATTAAATGAAACAAAACTAAATAGTCTATTTTTAAAATGTAAGGAGTAAAAGTAAATAGTCTAGACAAATAATTACTCCAGTAAAGTACAGATGCCCAACATTTCTACCTAAACAAAGTGTATTTCTACCTTCTTACTTCTGTTTAAATGTGAGGAGAAGTTTAACTCCAGAAACGGTTCAACATCTTTGAAGGATAGAAAAAAAAAACTAGAGTAGAAAGAAAGTCTCATTAAATATGAACCAAAATGATCCATTTCCTATATGGCGGCTGGTTTGTTTCAGAGCAAAAGTCTTTCTCCCGTCTGAGATTGTGAAACATCAGACACTGTGGTTAGCCAGTCATGGCGGTTAGCATGTTTAGCGAGAGCTAAACTAGAAGCGGCTCTCTGTTCACAGGGGCCTCCCTGCGTTTCCTCTGGGATCTCTTCAATGTTCTCCACCAAGCACAGCTCCAGGTCCTCTGAATGTTTGGGCCAATCGGGTCTTTCTAATGCTTTCTGAGCAGGTGGCCGCAGTGACGACAGGTGATCTGTCAGATTATTATACCCATAGTCAAAACCTGTTTGTCTCTTTAGTTTTGTGTGAAAAATAAACTTTAAACCACCTCAAGAGGCGTGTACCCTTTAGTCATGTACATCTTGCACATGCGTATTGACTATGAGTTTGCTGATCTGAACACTGGGTCAGCAGGGAAATCCAGCAGATATATATAACAGCTCTATATATCCAATATGATGCCAATACCGACCAATTACGAGTCATACATACTTAGAGGCTACGTTCACCCTGCAGGCCTTAATGCCTGATTCCAATTCTTTTATGAAATCTGATTTATTCTTTTTTTTTTTTTGGGTTGCCGTTCTCATATTCAAATATATGCGACTTGTATGTGATCTCCTGCGTGAACTGCATTCCATAATTAGATAATATCCACTCTATATAAGACAATGCAATAGTTTTTTCTTCTGTTAAATGTAAATAGTATTATTTCATTGGCTAAATGTCTCACTTACCTTTTCAATTCAAGAGAAAAGGACTTATTTTAAGAAAAAATGACGTATTCAGATTTAAATTTTTTTGCAGTGCATCTGACCAATTTCCAGAATGGGAACCATGTCAGCTGCTACAGACTTAGTGACTGTAGAAGAGGAATCTGCAGACGGCCTCCTTAGCTCAGTTTCTAGAGATGTTATCTGACTTCTGCTCACTAAATGCATTTTAAAAATATTAATGAGTTTTAAAGTCGCCTCTTAAACTTGGTTGGTTAAAGTGTCCAAGACATTTCTGTGTCAGAGACATTTTAAATCTGCCTTAAAGTGACATTTTATATTGGCCTTAAAGGAATAGTACACCCAAAACATGATTAGCCTTCATTTTCTACTC
>NW_015151048.1:260943-270863 GCF_000732505.1 Cyprinodon variegatus
GAGTAGAAAATGAAGGCTAATCATGTTTTGGGTGTACTATTCCTTTAAGGCCAATATAAAATGTCACTTTAAGGCAGATTTAAAATGTCTCTGTGGACCAATAAAAACAGCCTCTCCAGAATAAAGCCTGCTTCTGCAGAGGGGCCACCAGGAAAATGCAGTTTGAACAGATTCAGTCTTTTAACAGAAGAAAAAAAACATTAAAATATAAAATCTATACAAACCATTTAGAAAAATAAAGTAGGAAAAAATAAAAAACTATAAAATATATAATCTGAGAAAACAGCAAAGATACACTTACAACCTCTTTCAATTAAATACATTTTTAAAGTTTTATTTCTGGTTGTAATATATTTTTTCAAATAAAATTCACTCCATACAATGCAAAAAAATAAAATCAAAATAAGTTATTTTTTCCTCAAAATAAGTGCCTTTGTTCTGAATGAGGAGGTAAGTGAGACTCTTTGCCAATGAAACAAGACCATTTAAAAATAAAAAAGAAACTATTGCATTGTCTGATTTAAAGTGCTTTTTATCCAATTATCTTATTTTAAGAGTAGAAATACTCATTCCATTGGTAAACTGTCTCATTTACTGACTTAAATTAAGGGTAAATAAACTTGATCTAAGTCATTTTGAGTTATTTCTAGTGTGTTTTTCCAGTGGATGGGGCGGTGGCTTTCTAAAGCATGTTAGATGATGTGATTGGGACTCAGCAGAGAATCAAAGGCTCATTAGAAACAGGAATTAAAAACATCCACATTTACTAACATCTATAATTATATCTGCTTTTTACTTTTCTTTCTTTCTTTTTAATGCTTTTTTGGCTACAAACACTCTTTTTATTTTATCTGTTATATTTTTACCTTTAATGGCATCTTGCTTTTACTCTATAAAAGTTCCTAGAACCAGAATTTCCCTAAAAGGAGTAAACTCAATGGATAAATAAAGCTGAGTCTAAGTGTAACAGCAGCCTTTAAAACCAGATGATCGACTTCTTTAGAAGATCTCCTGAAGGGTCAGAGGTACCTGCACACAGTCTCTGTGGAACCAGCTGGTATGGCAGGACGGACACTTGAGGACAGAGTAGGACAGGATGGGATGGATGGAGTCCAAGCAGATGGAGCAGGACTGAGGCAGGCTGAAGTCTGAGTCCACGCTGAGGGTCTGAGTGGGACTGTGGTCCTGACAGTAAGACCTGGAGGCAAACACACATTTAGTTAAACAACGTTCCCGCCTCCAGCGTCTTCTCATCGCCGTCTCTGATTCCAAAGACTTTTACATCCCAGAGTTTTATAATCGTTTCTCCTAACAGTCTACAGCTGTTTTTATGCATAATTACATGTTAACACCTTGAAATGAATATTCTCTCATACATGTAAATGGGTCTTCAATGTGAACCGGATGTTAAAAGCAGTTGAACCTAAATGTGTTTTTCACTGTGCACCATCAGGCTGTAATGGGAAATCTTCATTGTTCATCTGGATTCTATGGTTGTGTTGTTTGGGGTCGATACTCACGGGAACATCTCGGTGAACTGAGTGATGAACATCTGGTTCCTCCCACAGGGGAAGTGGACCACCCTCCTGCAGCTCCTGACGTTGCAGCCGACGCACGCTCCCTTCTTCTTACAACCAAAACACGTCTGCGGCACAAACACTCAAACATCAAGGCCTGCTTGTCTTCCAATAGCGAAGCTAAAGGTCACTTTCAGCTACGGTCGGCTTTTTGAAAAGACTCCAAGTTTCCAACAATCCTAAGTCCATCAAGAGAAATATAAAGAAATATAAGAAACATAAACTTTCTGAAACAGAAAAATATAACCTTCAAATTTCTTGTGTTTAAAAAGACGAATGTTTTTTTATTCAGCCATAGTTTGTCAGAGCTTTGCTACTCAGGACGGCTTTACAGGTGAACCAGTAGGTTTAAGGTTGTTGCCCAGGTTAGGGGGGTAGAAAGGCTTAGAACAAGCGATGTGGGGGGTGGGGGGGTTTAGGTTCATTCAGCCCTAACACTCTTCAGCGCTCTGGGCGTAGTGTTCCTTTATGTTCGTTAAATCTGTCAGATATGATGTTCCCCTAAACTCTTCTGGTCTAATCGATCAGTATGAGCCTCCTTTGTTCATTTTGTTTAACCAGTTCATTTCCAGTTATGTCATGTTAGATCAGAAGTTTTTCCTCTTCAGTTAAATCATGTTAAGTCTATTCATTTGATGTCTTGTCTGATTTGTTCTTTGGGAAAATGAAACCAACTCTTTGTTGCTTAATGGTTAGAAATGGTTTTGATGTTGATGGGAACCTGTGCAGCGTTGATCAATAAAACCCGAGCACTCACCAGGCGAGAGGCCCTTCGGATCTCCTGTTTGATGTCATCCACAAGGAAACCAAAGACGCCTTCGCTCTCTTCTCCTCGCTGGTAAACTCCACTCGACGTCAGCTGCACAACACATCAAAAAGCCTCCTGAGCAACAAACCAACAGGAAGACTGCAGGGTGCGAACTAGCCGTAACCAGAGAGGCAGCAACCTTCTCTGGAGCCGCTCTGCAGCAACTTGTCCTGTTTCCAGGTTCCTCATCTTTTAATGAAGCAGTGATGAACCAAATCTATCAGACTGAAGCCCTAATCCACCCATTTTTATTAATCTCAGACATCATTACTGCTGACCGATGAACAAAGCATCAAGATCAAATGCAAAGAACTGCATAACCTGCATTAAACCCTCTGTTCTTTATGTGGAAACGTTCACTAATTATGTGGGATGTAAACAATAAACATACGATTACTTGTCAATTATTGGTTTTAGTTGATTAAAATAAAATTGCTGCATCTAATTAACTGATAACTTTCACTTAAAGGGACGTAATGCTACTGCCGTCCACTAGAGGGCACCACTGTTCATTTGTAAGCAGAGCCTCACTGGCTCTAAAAACCCGTTTAAACTGGGAACAATGGGCTTTTAGTGGCAGTGGGAACAGATGCGTGTCCACCCGGGTCAAAAGACTCGGCAAGCGACCCGCGTTAAAATCGCCTCGGCTCTGATCGGCATGCTGTGGGAACATAGAGCCAGTTGACCAGCTGAATTATTTGATACGCAACGTACGAAAGTAAACACGCCGCGCCAGTCGCTTCTGATCTAACAAGCAGAAACAACTCATTCATTCATACATTCGATTAATGTGGAGCAGCTCTGGTGAGACGGATTCAGACAGATAATATAGAAACAATAAAGCACACTAGCTACACCCTAGCTTCCTGACATGTTGCTCTGGGTTGTTTACTTTCCTGATTTTTGTCGTTCTGGTGACATCATCAATGCTAAGCCAGTGTGATGGTGTCACCAGACAGCTGCAGGAGGGCAGAGGCCATGCAGCTGCCAGGGAGGGGATAGAGCAGCTTTTTTTTGCTGACTGGAGGTAGATGCTGTCGAGAGAGTTTAAAAAACACGCATTAACCCGTTATTCTCAGTGGGAAGGAGGCGGTATCTGTGAGGGAACTAATGTCAGAGTGGAGCCATGCTAGAATAGAACCATGAAAGGATCCAGAATCCAGTCTCATTTTTTCCACTGTTTAAAAGGAAAAGTCGTTCATATTCAGAATAAAAAAGTTCTTTAAATCTGAAATGATTCCATCCTGTTCAATAAATGATCAGTGTTTTTAATTCAGAGTCATTTTCATGTGAATGTGCTTTACTGGAGGCATCCATGTTTGTCAAAGAACACTACTGCCACCTACTGGTTAGTGACATTGTCACGGTGCGGTATCGGCTGTTGATCAAGTCCCAGTGCTGTATCTGGTGTTTGTCACAACGCGCTATTATCCAAGTCATCTTGAAAACATTCTTCTTCCAAATGTTGGCTACATATTACGGGTTTTTTCTCTGGCCAGAAGTTCGATGGCAAATCCTCCCTCTTCAAGTTGGCGATCCAACGACCAACCCGTCCGTGGAGGATCAGGAATCAGAAAGGTGGAATAACTCTTTTTTTCACTTTTACCCGATGTATTCCAGCATCCAGCTGCCATGCACGTGGGCATTGTCAGTTTCACTATAGCTCTGGTGAATTTCAATGGTGAAGTCCTCTGGAAATCTTCAATAATTGTTGTTGATTGCAGATGTGTCTAGTAGTTCCCATTGATTTAGCTTGGAAAGCGGGGAGAATGGCGCTAGGCTTACCGCACCGTGACCTCACTGCTGGAAGATGGCAGGAGGGAGGGGTTAATGTATTTGGGCATAAATGGCCGCTCCCGGACTCAGTGATTGTGACGAAAAATATTGTTTTTATTTCTTTACTAATTAACGCTAAATTCATTAAATCACCACAAACGTATTAGTTTTAGGTATAGATAATGATACATTGATTATTTCTGCTGACTGGATTTTTCCTTTAATGGATCCAAGGATCCAGAATGAACTTCCTGTGGTTCTCTTAGTGAAAATAAACTCAGATAAACTCCTTCAGTTCTCCTAAATGGGCCCATTTAGCAGCGCTGATGGAGGAGCAGCAGAACTTCTCCCATCAGAAGGAGACGATGATGGAAAACCTACGATAAACCTTTGGAACATGCTAGCAGATAGCATGGTAGATGGAGAAGCTCTATGAGGAAATGACCTTCATGATCCGAGTTCTAACATTCCAACTAGGGCTGAGTAATTAATTGCATTTGCAATATAAAAGCAATTTAACAAAACGCAATTCTGAAATCGCAAAGCACTGATTTTTTTTTATCTGGCTATATTTAGGAAAAGTAGGACACTAAATGTCTCCCTCCAGCCCTTTAGATGGCGGTAAAACGCTTGAAGTGGGATTTCTTCAACATTCAGAAAGATAGTGAGAGCTGCAGCTAGCACGCAGATCCATGCATGCATGAAGTAAACACTTTGGATTCTGGGCAAGCAGACTTTAAAACCTGAAAGCCTGGGATGAAACATCGACAAATTTGGGTTGGTGCAAAAGAAAATTGAAATGAAATCGCATTTTGGTTAAAAATAATCACAATTCAGACTTTTGGCAAAACGATTGAGCAGTACTGTAATTCCAACCAGAATTCCAACCTGTTTAAACCTCTGCTAACAGAACTGATTGGTGGATTAAACTAAAATCAGAGAGCTATCTCACAGTTAGCATCAGCTTGTCTATTAATGATAGTTCTACATCCCTGCTTTTTGTAAATTTTATGCGTTACACATTTTTAATGAATCTTTTCTATATCCAGCAGGTTCTATTTTGTTTATCCTATAAATTAGGTGTGTAAAAAACTTTTTTCGTTGTTTCTTTTAAGTCGGTATTTAACAAAGCTGGGTCTAAAAACTGTGTAAAGGTGCAGAGAGATCTGATCTCCTGGGTTAACGTCCCGCTCTGTCAACAGTCAGCCAAAGGAGCCTGTGGCCGAGCAGCCAGGCCGCATCATCAGGAGGATACGTAGCGACACAGTGAACGGCTCACATTGACACTATTTTAGGATTATTACAAACTAGGGCTGAACGATTTTACCAAAAATCTAAATTGAGATTATTTTCAACCAATATTGCAATTTTATTTATTGTAAATTTCACTTTGCACTACAGACAAGCAAGATGTTTCACTCCAGGGTTACAATTTTTTTAAATCCTTGAAAATGTCCAAAGTCCATTGTTGCAGGACTTTACTGTAACTTTAGCTTGTTGCCTGTGACCTGTATGCTAGCTGAAAGTTTCTCTTTTTTTCTGAAGACAAATCCATTTTTAACATTTTATTACCGGCACTTACAGTGCCGGAGTTAGAAAAAAGTGTGTCTCCAATTTGAAAATTACATTTTATTGCATTGCGATGATAATGCAAATGCAATTAATTGCCCAGGCCTATTATAAATGACCTCTTTACATATTTTATTTATTACGATTAATTTTACATTGAGAATAGTTCTTAATCCAATTCTGAAATTCTTTGAATGTCAGCATAGCTAACGGCTCGATGCCATCAGCTGGGTCTCTTTATAGAGAAAACCGTTAATGAATCGGTTTGGATAATTGATTGAATCGATTCTATAACTCATATAAAGATGCTGTGATATGAATTAGCCCCGTATGAATAAACTGTTTTGATTTAAATTTATCTCAGCAAATAGAACTGTTGTTTTTTTTATTTCCTTTCTTCTTTGCATTCATTTGAAATTAGAGGAGCTGCTTTAAAATGAGTTACAGTCAGAAAAAATTATAAATTTTTTTTCCATAATTAATAAAAAAAAAACAATTAAAGAACAGATGGATACCAGGGCTGAATCGGTTAATCATGATTAAATGGTTATTAAATTAACCCGTCAGCTGATTTAATAATTTAATGATGGCTTGTTGGAGCATAAAGGCTCTGATGTGAGACGCCGCAGATGATCCTCAGAAAAACCTATTCTAGACAGATTATTTCCATGGCAACAGTGATTTAAAGATATTTAAAGCTTCGTACTGAAGACCGTCTGAAGCCTGTTGATGAGAACTCACCAGACAGAAGTAATGGACGGAGAAGTTCTCCTCCTCCAGTTTGAGCTTCTCTCCAAACATGGCCGGGTCGTCGTCACTGCGCCTGCAAAGAGCACAGCCTGCAAACACACAGAGCGCACTCAGTCTCAGCTTCTAGAAACAAACTCTATGAGCTCTCATTAGTGCAGCATTTCTTTTGTCTGACAGTAACAAAGAAAAATATCATCAAAGCTTCTGTTTACATGTGGAAAGATTAAAGCTCCAACAGAACGTTGGCTGTTTTTCACTGCTGGAAATAAAACCTTTATATTATAAAGAGGTTGTGTGTTTTCCATGTCTGACAGCAGCTGTTGCGTTTCCAAAGCAGAGTTTGCACGGTGGAAGGAAGTCAGATGCTTGATAGAAACGTTCCACGGTGGCCTCATAGTTCTGGATGTTGCTCTGTACTTGTGAGTGAAATGACAATAAAAAGCTGGGGGGGGGGAGTGGTGGTGTTCTGTCAGATGA
This sequence comes from Cyprinodon variegatus, assembly GCF_000732505.1. Lineage (NCBI taxonomy): Eukaryota > Metazoa > Chordata > Actinopteri > Cyprinodontiformes > Cyprinodontidae > Cyprinodon > Cyprinodon variegatus. The sequence goes on from NW_015151048.1 coordinate 267,901, forward strand.
GCATACCCAGTCAGACCAGCATACCCATAGTTACTACCAGTTTATCCATTAAGTTTTGTATGAAAAATAGACTTTAAACTACCTGAACGGGCGAGTAATCCTTTTACTCATGTACAAAAAAACGATTTAATTATTTACTTTTTGGTGTTTTTGAAGCGTATGGCGATCTGACCTTAAACTGTTTTTTGTCTTCGGGCCGTCATGGCTGAGACCCCTCTTCAGCCTCCTATGGAGGTCTGGGTCAGTGGCCCTGGATAAGCAGACTGGGCTGAGGAGGAGCGGTGTGGTTCTGGTTCTGGCCGTGGAACAGTGGACCTGCAGAAGGCCTTGGTCCGTGTTCCTTGTGGTGCCCTGTAGAGGGCGCTTCAGCAACACGGAGTCGGGGTCATGGGAGCAGGAGTTGGGTCCGTATTGCCGGCATTAAGTTGGACCCGTTTCCCTGCGCATGTTGGGATCCATCAGCACCTCCCTGTGGTTCCCATCCTGTCCAGAACCTTTATGGACAGGATTCCCAGGTGCAGCCAAGGACCAGAGAGGGTCTGGTTTGGGGACCAGTGGGTCTCTGCTTTTTACGGATGACGTGGTTCTGTTGGCTCCCTCCTGCAGAGGGGATGAGAAGCGGCTGATCCAAGTCTGAGGCCATGGTTCTGGTTCTGAAAAAGATGGCGTGTCCCCTTCAGGTCGGAGGACAGTTCCTGTCTCTAGTGGAGGAATTCAAGTATCTTGCAGGTTCTGCTCCCTAATGACAGGAGAATGGAGCAGGAGATATTTCCCAATCGTCAATGTTCCCTATAGATGGAAAACTTTCACCAGGTTTAAATTCTGTTAAAATAAAATCTTTAACAAACCTTTTGCTATCTGAATATTAATGGATTAGCAAAAAGACGACAGCAGTTGCATCTCTGCAGACATTGCTGCTGTCAGGCCTCTCTGGTACTTTAATACATGATGATAAACAGCAGAGAACCACATGATCAAACCTCTAGAGGGAAACAAACCGGATGATCATTTAAATAGCAGTAAACTGGACAGTGGAATACCATCATGTCCTTCCCAGCTAAAAAGCACCACTGGAAACCAGTTAGGAAAGGGTTAGGCTAGGGTTACTTACAGTCCTCACTGGTGCCAGACTTTCTTGCTTCCTTAAACCTTCTCGACCTTTTCCCCATGATGGTTTCAAACCTGTTGGACGCAGAGGAGGAGTTTGATGATATATATTGAAGAATCAGCAAACGGCTCCATCACCACTGAACTCTGATCAGAGCTGCTATTCTATGTTACTCCACAGGAAGTCAGTCAGAGATGAGAAATATAATCACAGCAGAACAAAAGAGACGCGAGGTTTAATTCAACAGCGGGATGTGGGATTAAGCTGGGATTAAGCTGGGATTATCTGGATATCCTGGCTTAATTAAGCCTCAGCTTGGTTCCCATTCTGTGATTCCGTTTTCTTATTTGTTTTATTTTATCAGCCTACATTAAAAACCACTAATATATTGTAATACAGTAAAGTACTTATCCTATTTTAACAATATTCTGGTAGCTTAACTTTATTATTTCTCATGTAGATACTGTTGCCGTTGGATGATGTTTTTGCTCAGAGTTTGACAGAAACGCCTTTAATAGACTTTAATTTGTTGAAGGGAAAAAAAAAAATGGCCGATAAAGAATCAAAGGTTTTTTTAATCAGCGTAGCTCCAAACGTGCGTCTTCCTGTAAAATAGCATTCCTATTGTTGAATTTCTCCTGATATTTACCTGCATGATAGTTATCACTGTCTAGGAACTGTAAGCATGAATTAGCCCAAACATCCCAAAGCAAACTTCCTGTGGAACTACAACTTTTATTTTTGATCCAGGATTTTTCTAAAGCTGCTGGTGCTTTGGACCACACAGGTCCAGGCAAAGTGCCCCTCTGGAGCACATGAGGAGGTTTAGACCCCAGAATATCCCAGCATTCAGTAGGGCTGGGCAATTAAATGCATTTGCAATATAATCGCAATTTAGAATAATGCAATTTTCAAATTGCATAGAACCCATTTTTAGTCACAATACATTTAACAGTAATAGAACACTCATTTTTCTTCCCAGCCCTTTAGGTGGCAGTAAAACGATTAAAGTGGACATCCTGCCGCACAGAAGGGAACAGAGTAGCAGCTAGAATCTAGATCTATGCATTATAGTAGAACTAAGAACTTTTCCATGCAAATGTTACAGCAAAGTCCTGCAGCGCTGGATTCTAGACAAGCAGGCTTTCAAGGTCATGAAAAAACATTGACATGTGTGTGACTTAGTGGAAAGGAAAAATCGCAATAAAATCACAACATTGGTTGAAGATAATCGTAATTTTGATATTTGGCTAGAAGGTTGAGGCCTAGCGTTCAGGTCAGAGTGAGTTCTGGTTTGACCTGATGTCATCTACGTACATTAATGATGAGCATTAAATGACCTGAACACACTTATTGCTTATTGCTGACTGAAGTGGTCTGGATCAGTCCAGGAGTCCAGAACCCGTCCCACCATGGATCCACTCCTAAACCCTTTGTTTAAGTTATGAGCAGATGATCTTCTGCTGTAATTTTGATGATGGCGGGCCACCGCCTGCTCCAGATACATGAGCTTTAATAACATCTAAAATCAGTCTGAGGATTAATTATGTGTGCAGGAACCTTCTAAGGCAGGAGTCCTCAAGGTTTTCCAGGCCAAGGACCCCAAACTGATGGAGAGATGGAGCGGGGCCCCCTGATTATATATAGTGAATGAAATAGTGTTCTATCTAACTGCTCCTATAGTCACTCTATTACAGATGGAGTAATGTAACTAAAGTAATCCCTCCCTGGGATTATTAAAGTATTCCTGGTTGATGGGACAGGTGTTGTGAATGAAACGGTGTCCAGCTTAAAGAGCTCCTGTGTGTCTCTGAATGTGAGCATTGATGACTGAAAGACATCTTCTGCCTCCATT
>NW_015151048.1:272090-277241 GCF_000732505.1 Cyprinodon variegatus
AAATAAAAACTATAATAATTGGAGCTTGGTCTGTTTTTCAGTGTAGTCCTGTTTCTCTGACTGTGACTAACTGGATGTGCTCTCTTCATCCTCTGACATGGGAGCTGGCTCGGAGCTCGTCTGCCTGGCTGTGTGTTTCCTGGACGGGGCCGCCTGTGGAGCTGGTTGACGGTTGCCTTTTGTATCTATGCTTCTTTTTCTATGTCTGTCACTAAGCATGCTATAAGCATGCTTAGTGACGAAGTGAGGAATTGCCTTCAAGTCAATAAGTCGATTAAATCAGCTGGTTTTCCTTAGATAGAAAACTGAATAACTCTGACTGGATGATCAGGTGAACTGGAAAGTGACCTGAGATGACATATTTAGAAATAAACTGAATTGAATTGATCGACCTCATAGGCTTTGGGAGTCTTTGCTGGTTTTTATGAGATTTAATTACTTCTACAGAAAGACTTGATTATTGATCCAAATTCTTAAGCTTGGGACAGAGAAACAAGTCTGGTAGAAATAAATGAAGGTCTGGTCTAGCGCTGCAAATAACGATTACTTTCCAAATCAATCAATCTGTCAATTTTATTTTATTAATCGATTAATAATAAGACAGCCAATGGTTCCTCAAAGAAAATATATTTACTAAATTAAAACAGGTGAAACTAAAATGGTTTTACTAAAGGAGTTCTGGATAGAAAGGTTGACAAACAAAAGGTTTTTTTTTATCTTAAATTTTGAAATATTCTTTTACAATTTTGATATAGTTACTGCTCTAATGCATGTTTTACAGTCTCTATACTGCAGTTAACAAATAATCAATTACTTAATTAGTTGAGGATTATTTCAATAATCGATTGATCAGATTAACCGTTTCAGGCCTAATCTGAGTTTAATTTAATTATTTAATTTAATATTTAAATCTTGATCACTGCAGCTGCAATGTGACCAAAGAGTAGCAGAGTAATCTACCTTTTTTTTGTTTTATTTTGTAAAACGTAATAAAGAGGGATCCTGATAAGTTTTCTTGGCAGAAATAATGGTGTTATTTAAAAAGATCCAATCTGCCAATGCTGACTTTGAAAGGTTGTTTTTCTACATAAATCAGATTTTTTAGACAATCTGTGCTGCAGGTTCTTTGATGCAGACATTGGTTTAAATTAAGCAGATAATATGGAAACTTTCATGCAGGGAAATAGATGATTAAATTAACAATTACGTTAGCTGCTAAACAAGAAGCACAAACATATTTCCTTAAAAGTCGAGATAAACATTCTAGTTTCTTTTAGCTGAATAAAACATAATAACCTGGAAATAAAGGTGACTTTTAAAAACAACAGTGAGAAGCTTTCTGTAGCCTCCTCTGTCAAACCCCCCCACCCCCTTTTTTAACAGTGAGATGAAAGTCCGCCATTAAAGAGCTGAGAGCGAACAGACCGTAAACCTACCTTATATTCAGATTAATAATCCTAGTCTGGGATCATATTCATTCTTCTTCTTTCTGGTGGATTATTGGCAGTTGGCAACAAACCGGAATCATATTTCAATCGTCTTTATTAAATGTATTCCTCTCGTTCATGTATTGTTATTCCTACCGCTGCCCACTTTTAAATTTCCCTCTTTCAAAAATAAAGGAGACCCATTTCCGCTTCCGGTAGATTCTGTCCGCCCGTTATTTTGTTCCCCACGCGCCTGGAATGAGCAGCAGGCGGATTATTGCGACCAAAGCAGAAAGGGTTTAAAAAGAATGACGTAAATTATGCAGATAATCGTTAATATGTCTTTAAACGTCGCTGTTTGTTTAATATGGTGGTTCTGTGCTTTGAGGTTAGCTTTTGTTAGCTTTTTCTGAGCTCATTCATTTTATCCCAAGCTGGTAGTTTGGTGCCATCACTCCACTCTACTGTTCTTGTCATGTTTCCCACATGTGATTTGTTTTATATCCACTTGAGGAAGAAAATGATCTATTCTGGATAAATAAACAAATAAAACCCATAAGAATTACATAACATTCACACATTAATATTTTATTTTCCTCCAACTACATATTGCACAAAGTATCTTTCTATCTGGCCTTACAGAGTAGCTCAGTATGGCCACCCTGAGCAAAAAATAGTTTATTCAAGTATACTAAAAGTGCATTAATTTCATACTTGAAATCCAGCAGTGTACTTAGAGTTTACTTATTCTAAACTATATTTCATATACTTAACAATAGTATAGTCAAGTACACTTGACTATACTATTGTTTACTAAAGTATAGTATTGAGACACACTTAATATTATCAGCGTTCTGATGGCATTTCAGCCAAAGGATTTTTATCAAAAACATGATTAATGTGCACAAATAAGGAATAGTTGTATTAACCATACATGTAAACAGAGTTTTATGGGGCCCCCAGGGAACTTGGGGCCCTAGGCAGCTGCCTATGGCTGCTATCTAAGTGACCAACAGAGCTTTACATTTTGCACTGCCATGTTCCACTTGGAATGTGTATCCACATAGCTTTATAAAACATTTTCTGAGATCCAGTGGATAGTTAGATGGAAACAAAGAAGAAAATAAAGAAAAGAAGGAGAAAGGTGAAGTGAACCATTAAAAGGAGGTGATTAGAATAGAGGAGGGAAAGGATGATAGGAGAAAATTACCAAAATCCTAACATTCTGCTTCTACACTCACATAGAGAGAAAGAACAGTATCACTGGAACAAACAGGATGATGGGTCAAAAATCACACATTCCAACCCTCACATCCCCCCAGAATGGATCTCCACACACACTCACTATATGCTCCAATGTCCAGGTACTGATCGCCTTTCCCAGAAAGGAGAAGAACAGACAACCCAAGCAACGAGCCAAGAGCAGGACAATGCACCTCCCTAACCAGAGAAAACCAGCCCCTTCAGCCAAATCATACCAGGTTTTAATGTTAGGACCGAGAAAGACAGAAAGCGATATGTTTAAAGAAAATGTACAACAAGATAAATGAGGATCTAATGGGAGGAAACTGGGGTTAATGTCTTTGACCCAACAGTAAGAAACCACCTTAAGGAAATGGAATTTATATACAGAAAAGCTAAACCATCATCAACACCTAAACAGATAAAATAAACAAGGCTAGAATGTGCTAAGGAAAGCACTGATGGACTGTGGATGACTGGATATTCAGTGATGAATCCCCAATCTGCATTGGGGAATGAGATTGATTGATTGATTGATTGATTGATTGATTGATTGATTGATTGATTGATTGATTGATTGATTGATTGATTGATTGATTGATTGATTGATTGATTGATTGATTGATTGATTGATTGATTGATTGACTTTACTGATCTCACAGTGGAGAAATTTACTCGTTACATCAGCTTAAAAAATCAAGACGAACAAGAAGATGCCAAAGGAAGAAAAGGTGCATTGGGGTATAAACAGTGTGTTCACATCTATATATATGACAGCTAAGTTCTTTTTTTTTTTCAGCAGCGTCCAAACCAAAAATAATAAAGTCAATGCTATAACGTTAGCATTGTTTTCAAAAACAGTTACTAAATATCCCGTAGGTAGCCATGTTTGTTGTGGCTGTGGCCGGGGGCCTGCAGATCGGAGCGATGCGGTAAAATGCTCACCAACCAACGGGCAGAAGGTGACCCTCTGAGACACAGCCCTCCTTTGCATAATGAGGCAGAAATACAGACAGAACTGTAAAAATGAGGCACAAATAAATAACATTAAAAAAATATATAGGGTAAAAAATACAAAGGAAGAATAAAACAGACAAAAATATTATAACATATAAATAAATAAGGTAATTATAACAAAAGTAAATAAATAAAGAAGCAAATTGAGAGTTATATACATTTAAGTCTCACTGTATAATTTAATTTCTACTTTCATTCATTTATTTATTGTATTTTTGGGGGAAATTAATTGTATGATTATTAATTTATTGAGCATTTATTTATTTCTGTATTTATTTTTAAATATGGTAGAGCTGGTCCTCCATACTACTGAAGTTTAGGAGATCACATGCAAATTCTTTTTTTTTCTTTTACCTTATCTTAGTTGGCGGGGCCTTTAGCCGAACACTAACTGCTGAGATAAATTAACACAAACATTTCAGTGCAACGGTGTGTTTCAGAAACAGTCTGAATGTTTTTACAGCAGATATGTGCAGTAATGGATAGAAAGCTCTAAAATTTCACTATAGATCAACTAATCCAGTGTTTGATATTTCTTTAAAGGGGATGAAGGCCTTTAGGAGCCGTTTATAACTCCTGTTCCTGAATGCCATCAACAGCCATGTGATCCAGACATGTTAGGCTGTATTTACTGTATGATTCCTATAATTAATCTGTTAATCATTCAATTGAAAAGAATCCATCATCCTTCCATCCATCATGGATGAGAAGGTGCTCTCTGTCCGGGAAAGTTTTTTTATCATTATTATTTTTAAAATCACAATCCAACATTAATATTTAAATCCTAATTTTGTATGTTTTTATTTATATAATTTCCTAGTTTTTAGAATTACTGTTGTGAATTTATCCTTTTCTTTATGGTGTAGAGTGTGTCTAAACTTTCAAGCACAACTGTATATATTTACTGTGTTTAAATACAATTGATTTTAGGATTGCAAGGAGGGAGAGGTTTATAAGGTGAAGGAGAGGAGCAAGGTGTGAGGTCAGGAAAAGCCAGGTAAGTGTCGGTACAGCTCGTCCATGAAGACAAAAACACACAAAAACAAAAGTGTCAGATAAGATGTGTTGAAAATGTCTGTAGAAAACATTGAAATGTATCTTGCCTGACCAGACAGCTCCCTGGGTGCTCAGCACCCCCAAACTTCTGATCCTAGAATCGCCCCTGGGCAGTCCTAGCGCCTGAAGTGGCGGTTCAAGACCAAATGTCTCCGGGGGCCTGGAGGGGGCCAGGAGGGGGCCTGGAGGGGGCCTGGAGGGGGCCAGTGTGTTTTCAAGGTGGCACAGAAAAGCGTGAAATAAAAAACAGGACAAAGGACTAAAATATATCAAGATAGCTGCATGTAGTGAAATTTCTATTCAATTAGGTTTAATTAAACTTCAGTTTCTTATAGGGTTAAAGCTGCAGTCTGTAACATTGAGGAGAGAGCAGACTTTGACTGAAAATTTGAAGAAAAACAGGTTTCAC
>NW_015151048.1:277656-279200 GCF_000732505.1 Cyprinodon variegatus
CATTTTAGGGCAGTATCGGGGCCCCGTCCGATAGGATCGACTGAAGCGTGTGTGAGCTGTGATTGACACTCCATCAGACGCTCTTCTGGCTGTGATTGGTTGTTTTGACTCGTCCCGAATTATTCTTTCCAGATTGAAATACAGGCAGTAGGCGGGACCAATTGAAGCAGTTTTTTTCACAGGTTACATATCACATGTACTGCTGTCTGGGCATAGGGACAGTTTAGCCAATATGACAAAAAAGTGATTTTTAAAAACTTACAGACCTCAGCTTTAATATACATTCCCCTTTACATATTTTTGACTTAATTTAAGTTAAAATTACTGTTTTCTATAAAATCTGAATTAGAACTCAAGAAAAACTGATACACTCAGCTGTAAAAATTTAAGTAAAAAAAAACATTTAGCAGATGAAAACTAGGATGCTATCTCAATACCACTGAAGAGATCACCTTATTGTTTTTAAAGTCGTAGGAAAGTCGTATTTAAATGTCAAATCATTCTGGCTTAAATATTTATATAAATGTATTGTTTATCAGATCATATTGTCCCAAAATGTTGAAAATTTCTATAAAAAAAAAAAACTTGTCTTAAAATCTGTGGGTTTGTTTTTTCTCGTTATCTTCTGCAGGCCAGTTAGTTCTACGTCAGCCTGAACACCTATTTCAGCCAATCGTAAATCAACGATCATCTGTCAATCACATTTTTTTGGTCATAGCATCTTGATTCATATGTTGCAGCTAATATACGCAACGGTTGAAATAAGAAATAAGAATCATTTCCTTTCCCATTAAACCGTCCCGAGGTTCCCAATGGAATTTCCCGTTGGGAATCTGCTAGCACTAAGTTGCTATAAAGATGCTTCCCACAAACCGGCAACAACCAGACTGCAAACCTTCACCACAACAATCCCGCCCCCTTGATAATCGACCAATCACATTCACTTTATTCACTCGTGTAAAGTCGGGCGCCACTCGGGAGAAATCGGAAATGCAACGGTTGGAACGGCCGCGACTATGACTTTAAATAATTAGTAAAAAAGAATTTGTAAAGAAAAAAAACAATGAAATAGATCCAAAGGACCAATCAGTAACCATGTCTGTTCCAGCGCATGTCAACATTAGAACTTCTTTGAGTAGCATGTCTTCAGTACAGGGGCCAGGACATGATCTACAGGGGCCAATGGCGTAACGACACAACAATAAGGAACTTTATCTGGGTGGGCCCCATACGAAGTACAACACCCCATAAAACATTATTTTAAGAGATCTTCCAGCGGCTCTTCTTTCCTTTTTCTTTTCTGGAATCAGCTTAAGTTCCTCTTTTTGGTCTCCATCGTCGTTAACACATCGTACGTAACGTACGTATGGTCCGGTGGGGTTTTTACCTCAGTATCAGGTTAAAGGGAATTTTGCACCATTATATCTGCAAAGAGACGTCCTAGTCCACAATAGCATAGGGGGCCAACCAGGTGTAGGTGACGGGGCCAACCAGGTGTAGGTGTCGGGGCCAACCAGGTGTCAGTGTTGGGGCCAACCAGGTGT
>NW_015151048.1:280834-281282 GCF_000732505.1 Cyprinodon variegatus
AGTGTCGGGGCCAACCAGATGTCAGTGTTGGGGCCAACCAGGTGTCAGTGTCGGGGCCAACCAGATGTCAGTGTTGGGGCCAACCAGGTGTAGGTGTCGGGGCCAACCAGGTGTAGGTGTCGGGGCCCCTAAGCAACATTAGTCTCTGCTTACCGATAGTTATGCCATTGATAGGGGCACTGGCCCCCACTGGCCCCTCTCTAGAATCGTCCATGTAACTTCAGTGAAGTGACAGTAAAGAATTTAGAAAAACTGTAAAAAAAAACAAACAAAACAAAAACAAACAAAAGGTGAAACCTTGTTTGAAGTATTTTAAATGAAAACATCTAAAAAAACAGACGTTTGTTAGTCAACAGATGAAGATTAAACTCAGGAAGAGCTTTCCTTTGGTAACGGCTGGAAACATCTCCTCCTCCTCTTCCTCCTCCTCCTCTCCTCCCCCTCCTCC
>NW_015151048.1:285035-286661 GCF_000732505.1 Cyprinodon variegatus
CTCCTCCTCCTCTTCTCCTCCTCCTCCTTCTCCTCCTCCTCCTCCTCCTCCCTGCCTGGGGGAAGCAGCTGCGTCACCGGGGAAGGGCGGCGTCCTCAGGTACCAGAAACACATCATCATCATCAGCACCGTCTGCGCCCCAAACAGCCCCAGCAGGCCTGATCCAGCGGAGCAGAAGGAGCAACAGCAGCGGGAGGAGCAGCAGGGAGGGAGGCGCAAACAGCCGGAGCGTTTGGAAACTCCGAAAAAAGGGAAGTTGGATTGTGGTGTTACTAAAGCGCAGCATGTTCAGCTGGGTGAACAAGGAGCAGGGTGGCCGCAACAAGGAAGGAGAGATGTACCAGACGGTGACGGAGGGACTGCAGACCCTGTACACCAAGAAGCTGCTGCCGCTGGAGGAGACCTACCTCTTCCATGACTTCCACTCCCCGGCCCTGGAGGGGGCAGACTTCCAGAGCAAGCCCATGGTGCTGCTGGTGGGGCAGTACTCCACCGGGAAGACCACCTTCATCAGGTAAGCTCACCTGATAAAAAGCCTCAAATATTCCACCTTTAATGAACTCAGTTATCGAATAATTTATGTCTCATGTGGTTTAAATAAAAAGCATTTCAGCTCTGAGATGTTTTTTAATATGAACTTTAAGTTGTGATGATGTGACCCATCCTCCAGAGATATGAAAATGTTATTAATTGGATGAAAAAAGGAAAAAGTTCAGTTCCACCTGTTGCATCTGGAAATGCTGAGAAAGAATCAGAGTCTGCGGCACATAGCAGGAGGTTCAGTGTTTAACATCTGAGCTCAGATGAATCCCAATCCAACCGTCGCCTTGTTTTGTAAACAGACTAATGGGGGGGCCACACCCACCATGTCAGGGGTCACAGGGGTCATCATGTCAGGTACAACCGAGGCACCATGAGATCTAACAGACAGACTCTGACCTTTTCAGACTAGAAGAGCAAGAAGTGACAGAGTGTGAAGCTTCTGCTCTGCCAGTAAGATCATTGTTGCTATGAGAAACACACCAACCTAAACCTCCAAGCTGCAAGGAGAGATGATCAGCCTGCCGGCAGGAGGAAGCTGGAGTACCCAGATGGAAACTGTTTATCTACTGGGAGAACACGCAGAAGGAGCTGCTGTTCTGTCAGACCAGCATACCTTTAGTCAATATGCATCCGCAAGATGTCAGATTAGTGATTATCCCTTTAGTTTAAAAATAAATAGACTGTATCCTACCTAACTATTGAAGGTCAGATCGCCACATGCTTCTAAAAACACCAAAAAGTCAGTAATTAAATAGTTTTTTTGTACATGACTAAAGGGATACACGCCCATTGAGGTTCTCCTCCAATAAATTAGTTTAGAAATATTCACTTTAAAACCAGCCAGAAAAACTCAGGATATCGGTCAGTGACAGATGCTGTAAGCATAACCTGAAATATCTGGAATTCTGTTTTTTGGTTTTTAATTGAATAAAATAGAGAAATACAAAGATAGATAAATGTTAATAGAATAGACATCCATTATCTGTTCTAGGTTGTGTCCCTCTCTTCTTGTCCCTTTTCTTCTTGTTTTCCTCTCTATGTTTTGTACTCAGCTGACTTTTCATGCTGTCTCTAAAGGAATGA
>NW_015151048.1:289420-294058 GCF_000732505.1 Cyprinodon variegatus
AATCCCCTACACAAAGTATGCTTGTAGCGACAGTGGAGAGTAAAAACTCCCTTTGAACAGGAAGAAACCTCCAGCAGAACCAGGCTCAGTGTGAGCGGCCATCTGCTGAGGCCCACTGGGGTTCAAGGAGACAGAAGCTCATTGTGTTTCTTGAAGCTCCAGAAATCCAGTTTGCTGTAAACTAATAAAAAACAAATCATGTCTACATTTATCTCTAAAACACTGGTGCTCCATCAAGCTTCACTAATGATCAGTTTTCTAGTCTCTATGTTCTAAAAAACAAGATAAGCAGCTTTTTATTACTCAATAATGAGATATTTGCAGCTTTGTTTAAATAAATAAAGATCCTCCTCAGTTAGAGCAAACATGCAGCTGCTGTGGAGTTACTTCACCAATAACCTAAAGATAATCAGAGCATCATTGTTCTAATGTTTCTAAGCTGCTGGTGTCAATTATCAACACATCCGCTGACGCTCTCTGGATGACAGCAGACACCTGTTGAGACGGACTGTGTGGAAGTTTTCCAGTCAGTGCTGAGGCAGAGGAAGGCATGCTGGGACCTGTAGTCCAGGTGTGTGCCTCCATGTTTCTGCAGCTGGAAACAGCAGCCAGTGTTGCTCAGCTTCAGATTAAAGCAGAAACACATGTCTGTGTAATCACATGTTGACATGAACCCGTAATGTTTGGAGCATTGTAAGTTCACCTTCTTGTTTCTTAAGCCTGTAGATGAAGCCTCTGTGCTTTATTAGGATCTATTGAATGAGGGGAAACTGATACTGTCTTTGGAAGAAAAGACTGCTGAGGCAACACCCTGCTGCGAGGAATGATTGCTGAAACGCTTTGCCAGAAAAGTGCAGAGTCAACATTACTCCCCCCCCCCCCCCCCCCCCCCTTAGTTGAGCTGTTAGTGAATCTGATTATAGAAGCAGATCCTTTCTAACGATGACACAATCAGTGAACCATTTTGACCAAAGCTATTATTTCCAGTGAAGGAGGAACCAGGCTATTTGTGTTTTTCCTCTCTGAGCAGCAGATGAACGGACAGATGAGCGTCTCTCACTTCCAACAGCGGATGTTTTGTGTTCTCTGCCTCTGGGAAACACCGTGTTTCTGCCCCAGCAGACCTGATCAGTCACTACAGGCCTGGTTTGCTGCTGCTGTTTCCAAGTGACATGTGGATGAAATCTGAATGTCCTAAACTGCCCAGATTATTAATGAGCTGCAACATGTGGTGTGGAGGACAGATCGGTTCTGGTCTCTCATGTCTGTGACGTCGGACTGAAAACCAATCTGAGTTTTATCCTATAAACCTATAAATGAATCTGCTGTAACGGATAAATCAGCGGAGGTTCTAATCAGACTCCATATAAATATGACTCCTGGGGNGCCTGTAGATGAAGCCTCTGTGCTTTATTAGGATCTATTGAATGAGGGGAAACTGATACTGTCTTTGGAAGAAAAGACTGCTGAGGCAACACCCTGCTGCGAGGAATGATTGCTGAAACGCTTTGCCAGAAAAGTGCAGAGTCAACATTACTCCCCCCCCCCCCCTTCTAAGCCCATAAAACATAGTGTCATCATATGAAATGATCTTTAAACAGGGAAAAGCTGCAAAACAAGTTTCTCTGGCAGTCTGAGCTTCTACCATGAAAATAAAATCCCAAATAATCTCCTGTTTGGAATTCATGTAACTTCTGAGCTGGATCAGAAACAGATGAGAGATTCTAGTTGGAAATGGGAAAAGAAAACTTGTCGCTTTTTTTTTTTTAATTAGGAAATCAGTTGAGAAGCGAGGAGTGCATCTGTGTTAGAATAAAATCTGCTGCCAGTAGCAGCTGCTAGCGAGTAAACCTGAGCTGCCTGAGTTAGAGAACATCCAGGGATCCAGCAGATGGTCAGAGAGGAGGTTCTGCTCCAGTTTGAAGGTCAGTTTCTTCAAACATCTCCCAGAATTCTGCTCCATCCATCATCTGAGCATGAAGAGAGGATAGAGAAGCTGCAGACCTACCAGGACACCAGTCCACCTACACCCAGGCCAAGGGTTCATGGTAACCTTGGAGGATCTGCAGAGTTCCACTATTGGCTGTGCTCTCCACAGAGCTGAACTTCAGAGGTCCGGCAGCTCTGGAAGGAAACCAAAAAATATGTCGAGGAAAAGGTCCCTCTATGGAGATGAACTCAAACACCCCAACAGGGAATCACGGTGGTGGCAGCATCATGCCTGGGAGGCGCCTCCCTGCCAAAGGAACAGAGATGTCAGTCAGCTGATGATGGATACATGTTTCCCTCCCAGCAGGACGGTAGTCAGCTGTGGTTTAGATCAGAGCTGCTCTTCCATCCAATCTGAGCTCTGTCACTAAAATCCTTTCCGTCTCTGATTGAGCAAAAGAAGCAGCTGCTTCTGACCAGGGCTGGAAAATTAATTGCATTTAAAATATATTCACAATATAAAAAATCAACTTTCAAACCTCAGAGTCACTCAATTTTGGTCATTTAACAACAGTAACTACATTTCTCACTCCAGCCTTTTAGGAGTCAGTAATATGCTTAGAGTTGGTTTGCAACCCTGCAGACGGGAAGAGAGTGGCAGCTAGCACGCCGCACCTATTTACACAAAGGAACCAATAAAATCATTTAACAATAAGCTATGAACAAGCAAGGTTCCATGGAAAACATGGAATATAATAATTGAACTTTATTGATCTCATATTAGAGAAGTTTACCTCTGTATTAAACCCATCTCCTTGGGGAGCAGTGGGCTGCCATCATGCAGCGCTCGGGGAGCAGTGTGGGGTTGGGGTCTTGCTCAGGGACCCAGAGTGGAGGCTGTGGGGATCAAACCTGGAACTTGCAACCTTCTCAGAGCAAAAAAGGCGCTACTCTAACCGCTAGACCAGAGGTCACGGATTAGCGGACCAGAGTCTGGATCCGGACCTGCTGGCTAATCTGGACCCAACCTGATGTAAAACATTCATAAATTACTGCATGTTGTCCAACAGCAGTGTCTAACTTCACTTGCTCCTCTTCTCCTGTTAATACGGTAAAGCCCTGGGGAGCGTCCGGCTCCAGGCTGCACGTGATCCAAACGAGCCAATGAGCTGTCAGTCTGGGTTGCTGCTGCTGCTACTTTTAGACACAGCAGGCAAACCTGTGGCATGAGAATGGCTTAGTCTCCATTCAAACCCACGTGAAGCAGGAAATTATCTATAAACCAAAGTGAACGATTGTTGTTCTCTACTTCAAGAAACACTTTAGATTTTAAAATGCCAAAATTTTCTTTGTTTTTTTTTATTTAAAAATGCAATGCATGGATGCATAAACTCTTCATTTTATTTTAGTGTTAAATTCTGTTTAAAGTAGCAGCTTATAATTAAAAATGTCTCCAGATCTTTACTGGTTGATGATTTTCTTTTTTTGGACCCCAATGATTTTTAATTGGTTCCCCCTGATCCAGACCATCACTCCACAACCTTGGAGTGAAACAGCTACATGCTTATGGTTAGTGCAAAGATAAAAAATCTAAATAAAATCGCAACATTGATTTAAAATAATTGTGAGTTCAGCTGTATTTCTGACCCAGAGGGGTGGTAAACGGACGCACGCTACGTTGTTCTGATTTTCCTCTGGAAATAAATAAAAACTGCGACCATGTTTAGTTTTCCCTCCATTTATGCACCTCTTTGTGTCGATATAAAGAATTTGTTTTTCTTTTTGGGACGAGTAAAGGATGAATCAGATGCTGCTCATCTGTTATCTGTTGCGTCTGAGTTTGAATGCAGGCAAATGTAGCAGCTCAGGAGCAGTGAAGGTGAAGTTAGCGTCAGGAATGACCATCCCCTGGATTTTCTTCATGGTGATCATCTGATCCCCCTCATCTCCTTGCTTTTTGATCTTCAGGCTGTTCTGAATGGCAGGAAGCGAGAGGACAGACTCTCAGCAGCCACTTTTCCTTCCTGTCACACTTTCCTTTCTCAACACAAACAAACTAGCAGTCTATCAGGCTGATGGGGTTAAAAACGGTTCAGCAATGTGAACGACGGCAGAGGAGACTGCTGGCCTCTTGTCTTCTAATCTACTGCTGGAACGTCTCTGTTTCTGTGGCTGTTAGGATGATTAGCTAGCAGGTTTAGCATTGAGAAGCTAAGATAATCTTTTTTAATAGTGTTTGTTTGAAATGGTGCGAGTTAGCTGGTAATGGGTCAGCAGGGTAAGATGAGGTAAAGTTAAAGGGTCACCTGAACTTTTACAGGTGGGGTGCTGTTGTTCTGTCAGACCAGCATACCAATAGTCAATACGAATGTGCAAGACATCAGATTTGTGTTTATCCCTTTAGTTTTGTTGGAAAAATACACTTTAAACTACTTGAATGGGCATGTATCCCTTTAGTCATGTACAAAAAAACGATTTAAGGTCAGGTCGCTATACACTTCAAAAAAGACCGAAACGTATTTAATTAAATATAAAAATTTTTTATACATAACTAAAGGGATACACGCCCATTGAGGTAGTTTGAAATGTATTTTTCACACAAACTAAAGGAATAAACTATCTCTATAGTTCTGCTGCTATAGGCTTAGACTGCTGGAGGACATAGGGACCCCTTTTTCATCATTCTGCTTCATTCTATCTCTATTCTCC
>NW_015151048.1:295287-296640 GCF_000732505.1 Cyprinodon variegatus
GCAAGTGAATATCTCCTGTCTCTACAAAGTCAGTGACTAGATGATCTGATTGAACTATTCTATAAAATGCCTTTAGATGAGGCGTTAGGAATAAACTGGACTGAACTGAATAGAGAGACGGAACCAAACAGCAGAATGTGGGAAAAAATAACTCCCAGAATCGTCCAGAGAACAGGACCCACCGCCTGCTTTAATACAGCAGGATACTCTGCTGCCTCAGTGAACTGACGCTAAACTCAAAGAGCAACATGAGGAAAAGGTTTGCGGTTTTGTAGTGTAACTTATAAAAACTTTTAAAGATTTAAAATTGACTGAAATGACTTTCATAGCAAATCTTATTGCTTGAGATGCAGTTTATTTTTTAATCCCGGCGTTATTTTCCAGGTATCTGCTGGAGCAGGACTTTCCGGGGATGCGAATCGGCCCGGAGCCGACCACTGACGGATTCATCGCTGTAATGTACGGGGAAAATGAAGGCGTTGTCCCCGGCAACGCTCTGGTGGTGGACCCAAAGAAACCCTTCAGGAAACTCAACGCTTTCGGAAATGCCTTCCTGAACAGGTAAAGACTCAGAACACGCTGCTGTGCTTTTGTTGCTGGTATTTGCCGTACAATCCTAATCCTGCTAGACTGCAATCCTCCATCAGGGGAAGTCCCCCCCCCCCTGCCCTGGACTAACATGGGACACATGCCTGAAAGCTGTCAGATTTTGGACCCATCAGGGGTTCAAATTTAGCTCCAGCCTAATTCTGGATCATGCAGGTTTCCTGTGTCCAGTGAGGAAGTGCACGGACTCTTGACCTTTCATCCCGGCGTGTAGACGTGTACCTGATGCCGCCCTTTTTTTAGGAATCCCACCAAGTCCTGGTGTTACATACAAGCCCTCCACAATAACTGGCCGCTTCCCGAGGGGAAGTGTGTTTGCGTCACCACGTGCTGGCTGCACGGGTTTGTTTTTTCCCGCTGCCAGTCCGAGGCTCCGGCACTCCAAAATAATTTATTGTGGAACAAGCTTATCTCTGCAGGAAGCCTCACACACACCAAACAACCCGACACATTTCAGAACAGAGGCCTGCTGAAGGTGAAACGGACGTCAAAAAGCAAACAGGTTTAAACTGGAAAAGAAATATTAAAAACATAAGAGCCAGTAAGAGGGGCCACAGGAGGATGATACAAAATATAACATTAAATACAGGAATATGAATGTCCCTTTAAAATAGTACATGTTGCATCTATTTATTTACGAATACACGATTGAAACATTAAATATATCATTAAATTGTAAAATACATGATTACATAATTAGAAATATATTTGAAATTTCAAAATTATATGTCATTTATAAAACACGGT
>NW_015151048.1:302485-303554 GCF_000732505.1 Cyprinodon variegatus
CCCACCAGGTCCTGGTGTTACATACAAGCCCTCCACAATAACTGGCCGCTTCCCGAGGGGAAGTGTGTTTCCGTCACCACGTGCTGGCTGCACGGGTTTGTTTTTTCCCTCTGCCAGTCCGAGGCTCCGGCACTCCAAAATAATTTATTGTGGAACAAGCTTATCTCTGCAGGAAGCCTCACACAGACCAAACACCCCGACACATTTCAGAGCAGAGGCCTGCTGAAGGTGAAAAGGACGTCAAAAAGCAAACAGGTTTAAACTGGAAAAGAAATATTAAAAACATAAGAGCCAGTAAGAGGGGCCACAGGAGGATGATACAAAATATAACATTAAATACAGGAATATGAATGTCCCTTTAAAATAGTACATGTTGCATCTATTTATTTACGAATACACGATTGAAACATTAAATATATCATTAAATTGTAAAATACATGATTACATAATTAGAAATATATTTGAAATTTCAAAATTATATGTCATTTATAAAACACGGTTTCAAATATGTATAATTATATATGTATAATAATATATAAATGATGTAATAATTATTTAACTTTATATTTATAAATACATATAAAGTAAAGTTTTAGTGCGTTTTTGGTTCAGGCTGAAATGTTTGGGATGCAGCATCAGCAGTTTATTGACAGAGTAGCAGTCTGATACTCAGTGGTGGGAAGGAAAAAAGTACATTTCATTGGTATTTTTGAATACTTGAGTATTTTCAAAAGTGATTACTTCAACACTTTAACTTGAGTAGATGTAACATTTTTACTTGAGTAAGATTTCCCAGTAGCTTCATTTCCACCAGCGTTGTGAAACGGCGCTGAGATCGGTCCCAGCACAGTAACCCAGATAACGGCTGAGTGTAAATGGCACGGACAACTAACCGGACCGCACCGGACGCAACCGAACCGCGCTAACATAGTACTAGTTCATCAGTAGGGCTCAGCGCTCAGTTCTGGCTCGGTTCTAAGATAACAAAGAGAGCATGAGCAGAAATCTCCTTACAGTATCTATGCTTCTTTTTCTATGTCTGTGTAGTAAATTAGTGTGCACCAATGAT
>NW_015151048.1:308356-325667 GCF_000732505.1 Cyprinodon variegatus
GTGAACTGGAAAGTGACCTGAGATGACATGATGTGAATTGGAGCTATAGAAATAAACTGAATAGAATTGAATTAAGCATACTGTGGAATACTTGCACTGAAGCACTAAAGTCTTTAACGTTGCATTAATAAACTCGCCGCTGATGTTCTAGATGCTGCTCTTTTATTTTAGCGTGAGTTAGTTGCTCCATTAGCTGATAACAGAGTTTAAACCTCTAGATGTTTTAGATGTAACACATAGAGAACAGTTAACTGTTGGAACATTTTTCTGCTTCTTAAGCGTCTCTGTGACTTTTTATTGGAATCGTTTAAATTGATCATCTTGAAATTCGGTGTTGATTAGGGAATCATTGCAGAAAACATTCCTGACTTTTTACATCATCACATTTTGGAGACCTTGCAGAATGAAAAAAACAAAACTATGGATTTTCAGGGACACTGGCCCTATTAATGTAAATGATTACAGGGAATAATATATTTTAATTGGGAGGCCTGCAAATCTGAAAATGCACCATCAGTTAGACTCTGGATCAATGAGCGTGTAACTCTCTAATGTTAGAGGAAAATCTCTGATCAAATCTGTTGCCCCTTCATTGACATTTTGCCCTCTCTGCACCCGGCTGTCTATGGTGGAGTGAGCCTTCAAATTAGCCCTTAAACCATCTAAAGATCACCTTAAACTAATCTCTGAACCGTCAGTATAAAACATCCAGTGATCACCTGATCAGAAGGAGCTTTGCTGACCAACCGTTTAGTAAATGGAGCAGTGAATAAAAGAATCCATGCATTTCCTGTTTCTGTGTGTTTGTCAGGTTTATCTGCTCTCAGATGCCCAATGAGGTTCTTCAGAGCATCAGCATCATCGACACTCCTGGTATTTTATCTGGAGAGAAACAGCGAATCAGCAGAGGTAGGAAGCCTCTCTGTGTTTACATGTTTGTTTGACCTGTTTGGGACCTTTTCTGGTGTGATGGCCTTAAGGAGACAAAACTCAGGTCCCATTTTGGTAAACACCCACTTTTGATGCTTGGATTTGGGTTTGAGGTTGAAGAAGTTTTTCTCTAGCAAAGAAGATGAAGCTGGCCTCTGGTTTATCCTACTTTCCAGGAAATGGATGTTGGTTTGTGGCTGGGAGAGACTAATATTGGGCTCCTCTCTGACCCGTGACGGCGATTACCTCGGTTTTATTTAAGCGTACAAGAGCGTTCAAGAAATGATCCATTTTTTTATCCATCCATTTTCTGTCACGCTTATCCCTGCTGGAGTGGTGAGGGGTGCTGGTGTCTATCTCCAGCTGTCAGTGGGTGAGAGGCGGCGTCCATCTTGGACAGGTCTCCAGTCCATCGCAGGGAAACATCAGAGACAAACAACCATTCTCACACACACACACACCTAAAGAGGATTTAGAGACGCCAATTAACCTAACAGTCATGCTTTTTGACTGTGGGAGGAAGCTGGAGTACCCGGAGAGAACCCACGCATGCTCAGAGAGAACATGCAAACTCCATGCAGAAAGACCCCGGGCCGAGAATCGAACCCAGCCAAATCAAATCAAAGGAAATTAGCTATTTTTGTTAGATATGAGGCGTTGCAGGACAATAAAAGAAGCCAAACGTCCCCCGTTCCAAAGGGGGGGACCCGTTTGTGCGTTTTGTCTAAGAAAAAAACAGGCTTTGTTGGGCTGCTCTATAAAACCTGAAACTTTTTTTTTTTTACTTTTTTGGAATCCTGAGATTTTTACACACAATCATCTCAAGGGCTTACAGAGAAGGTTCCAAAAAAGAGAAACTATCCAGTGAGTTGATCTGTGGGCGTAAATGACTCGTTTATGCCAGAGCAGAAAGGCCAGGCTGCTTTGAGCTGATAGGAAGGCAACAGCAACTCAAATAACCACCGGTTACCAGCGACGTATGCAGAACAGCATCTCTGAACGCACCACATGTTGAACCGCGAGGCCGACGCGTCACGGCAGCAGAACACCACACTGGGTGCCACTCATGTCGGATAAGAAGCGAAAACTGAGACAACAATTCAAACTGGAACAGATTGGAAAAATGTTGACTGGTCTGATGAGTCTCAATTTCTGCTGCGACATTCGGACGGTTGGGTCAGAATTTAGGGTCATCTTGAAAGGCGTACCTAATAAAGTGGCCGATGCTAATACTCAGTTCCTCTATTTTCTTTCACTATCTGACATTAAAGCAGCTGTTCTGGTTTCATTTCAGTTAGAATCACCAAAATCCTTTCATGTTAAATGTCAAAAAAAGTTTGAAATTCTTCGAAATATTTAAAAAAAACTTTTATGCTCCAAATTTTATTCTAAAGTAGTATGTTGTTGATATTAGTCAGAGGTTTAGACATGTTTTCCAAGTTTTCCTAAAATAATTTAATGTACTTTTTGAAAAAAGGCCCTTAATCTGTCCTCAGTCACTTTACTGCTGCAGCAAACTGCAGCAAACTGCAGTAAAGTGCAGTAAAGTGCAGCCCTCTCTTCCCTTCTGTGGAGCTAAAACCCTTTGAAGCCTAAAAGACTGGTTAGTTTTTGTTTTGTTTTTTCTTTTTTTATAATATTTTTTGTTACACAAAGAACAAAGCACATATTGACAGCAGTCATTGATATAGTGAGACAGTACAGAGGCATTCAGTCAGTCTTATGCAGGAGCGTAGCGGATCCCAGATCTTGTGATTGTATTTCATGTTGTCTATGTTTTGATACCTGATCCTCTGCAGACTCAACATCTTCCCCGTTTCCCTCAGCCACGTTTCGTAGCTTGGTGCAAAGTCAAAGACTGGACAGTTTTCATCTTACTGTTCTGAAATGTAACATGACCAAATATAACGTGTTTATAGAAAATCCTTTTGTTTTTAAAAGTATGAATATATTGAAGCTGCAATAAAATGTTAATCTCTGCTCGATCCTCTGCTTTGAGTTATCATCATCCAGGCTTTGATTTCCTAAGTCAGATATGGGGATGTTGCTCCCATGTTTCCACATCATGCTCTTTGCTGATGATGTGGAAAGCAGCAATCCCTCCTGCAGCATAAAGCTCCAGATGCCGTCATGTTTTCAGTTTTCCTCGTTTATCCTCTGAACTTTAAAATGGTCAGAGCTTCAGTTTTAGTTTCATCAGACCACCTATGCTGTCCAAAGTTCCCTTCCGCCTGACTTGTCTGGATCTACTTATCTTATCGTTTAATGATATCATTAAAAGTTTCTAGTCATGATAAGAATTTCGATTTGTTATTTAAATGATAAATTAGAATCAATTATGACTTAAAAACTATAACCGGGGTAAACTGTAATCATTTCTTTTCACTAAGTTTCTTTAATAGTTTTTCCATAAATAATTCTAAATAAATAAATGCAGTTTGAATCCGATGTTTAGTGACAGTAATCATACGTCTTTATACAACTGATGTCTGAAGAATCCAGATTTAAATGTTTAAATTCTTCAAGTATATTATTTGCGATGACGGGGCAATGATTGATGATGTCACCCGATAACGTGATTCGTTTTAATCGCCCAGCCCTGCTTGTCTGATGCCTGTTGGTTTCCTCATGGTGTCTCACATTAAGCAACGTGTTTCAGGCGTTTCCATAAAGTCAATCCTCAGATTTTCCTTCCAGTTAAGTCAAATGTTGTAAATTAACCTCAGAGTTTGTTACAAATCAATGCCATCATAGTCTGGGCTCCCTGGGAAGCTTAATGGACTTTGAGTGCTTTTTAACTTTGGACTTCAAAGAAAACATGTCTCCTTAGTAGAAAAAAGAAAAAAAATAAGCTTAACAGACCTAAAACATAGAAAGTTTAGTCTGATTAAATTAAAAATGTCAAAGAATGTGGATAGAAAAAGAAAATAGCATCTGCAATATTTTAAATGACGCAGTTTTAGCCGCGTTCAGGATGTTCTTCTCTTAAATTTCAATCAAACTTTTTTCTGCCTCATTGCGTCCTGCTTATAAACAACAGATTTGACATTAGTTGAACTACCGGCTGATAAACCATGTAGAAACAAAATATATCTGATTTTAAACAGTTTTTCGTACTCTGATAAAAACCCAGCGTCAAACTGAGATCAGTCTAACAGCTTTTAGGGTTTTTATTTTGTTTTAAATGACATCCTTTAACCGAAGGTAGGACAGCGTAACAGGGCCATTCAAAGACAGATAAACACTTTAACTTTTTAACTTTGTGAGTTTACAGTGGCATAATTACAAGAATATATAGGCAATTTTTCAAGAAAAAAAAACAAAATTTATAATATTATAAACACAAATTTAGAAGGGAACAAGTTGCAATTGATTGAGTATAAATAGTCAAATTTACGCAATTATAAGTATGTTATAAGTATGCAAAAATGGGCTTTATGTCGCATACTTTAACGTTTGTTATAATCTCACATTGCTCCGCAAATGTACATGTTAGAATTTTCTAATTTGCTCCTTCTAAATTTATAATCTAAATTTTTCTTGTAAATATGCCACTTTAAATGTTTTGGTCTTAAATGGCCCTAATCCGCCGTGTCGCATAAAGCAGCTGACTGTCTGTACAGGTTGATATTGACTCCTGCAGTCTAAGGTGTTTGTTTCCTCTAGCATCACGTGGAAACCTTTCACAGATTTAAAAACACTGTTTTCAGCTCCTGGGGTCTGATTAAAATCTCAATAACCAGGTTTTTGTCATAAATAAGGAATATTCCTTTGGTTTTCCTTTGATCACATAGTTCTAGACAATCCAAACAACAGCGACAGGATCTAAGAGAATACTTAAAAGATAAAAAAGATAAAAACATAATAGTCCTGTGAACAGAGGGGCTTATGGTTATAAATGAATAAAATAAAAAGAGGAATATCTGCCATGTTGCCCTTCATATGCAGTTCTCTGGATGGTTGTTAGAGTGTCTCTTTTATCCCTTTTCTACATCCTGTTTGGTCTCTGCATCTGTTTCCTGTGATGAATCGATACTGCTGATCTCGACCTAACGAGCTCAGAAATGCAGATCTGAAACCAAAGCCAGAGAATCAACATCTCTGCTGAATTCCACCCCCAGGAAGGATTCCCCACCTCCTTTATTCCTGAACAAAGAAACCGTTATCTCAGACGGCCACTTTCAAATTTGTATTTTTAGCAAATCGACAGATGACAGAAAAACCTTTAAAACTGTTTCATTCATCTCAATGAGATGTTAAAATAAAATCACTCCTGATTTAGTTTCTGCTTTTGAAATATTTCTGAATGGATGAGAAATCATGAACTAAATGGTTTGTGAATTCAGCCTAAAATAAGGATCAGATCTACCTGCTGCTTGAATTCAAAGTTTTCCTCTTTTCACAGCCGGGAGTCGATGAATGAAGCCTATCAGCCCATAAAAGCCGTGCTTTATCCAGGAAGTCAGACGGCTCCTTAAAAACAACCTTCGTTCGTTTGAATGTCACATAGGTCACACATTCATTGGATATCTTCTACCTTTCAGTCTGTTTCTTCTCTAAATTCAGTGTTTAACTGGTTATTCATCTTCCACATGGAGGAGAGGGATGTTTAACTGCTGTTTAGTAATAAACAGAGGGCCCCGGCCCTTACTGGTGATTATGACGAGCCTCAGGCTCAGTCAGGCAGACTAAGGTTAGAGTTTTACTGATGACTTGCAGATAATGAGCTTCAGCAGCTGTTTGGTTCTGAGATGCAGACTCTGCTCCTGTAGCACAGCCAAGGATTTGGTTAGAAAGTCTGGTCAGCAGGAACAATCAATGGATCATTATTTATACCTAAAACTAACAGGTTTGCAATGATTTAATGAATTTAGATTTAAAAAAATACAAATATTTTTCCATTGCGATCACGGAGTCTGGGAGCGGCCATTTTCCCCCAAATCTAGTAGCCCCTCCCTCCTGCCATCTTCCATGAAGCACACTGATGTTCTACTCCAGGGTTTCATTTTTTGCATGACCTTGAAAGCCTGTTTTTCCAGAGTTGCAGGACTTTACTGTTAAACTTTCACAAACATCTTCTTACTTCTACTGTGATGCATTCATCTAGATGTTAGCTGCAACTCTCTGTTCCCTTCTATGCAGCAATGTTCCCACTGTAACCATACTACCGCCACCTAAAGGGCTGGAGGGAGACATTTGGTTTCTTCTCCTCGTTAAATCCATTGTGCTTAAAAATTTAGTCCCTCTGTGATTTGAAAAAAATTCATTTTTTGTAATTATGCTTATTCACATTAATTCAGTTTATTTCTATAGCTCCAATTCACATCATGTCATCTCAGGCCACTTTATTTTATTCCCCATAAAACGTCTCCTCAGCTTCTAAACTGGTTTCATCATGAAGGAGTCTGAGCACCAGGATACGCTGCAGATGTTGGGAGTTATGGGAGGTTGGTAAGGACATGTTTGACGCATCCACAGTCAAACATGTTCAGAAATAAAGCAGGAGAAGGTTGATAGAAGCTAAACAGTGTTTCCTTGTTACCGTGATCTTTCTGCAGAGCCTTCTGTTTGCTCTCACTCTGAAAGCCTCAGTTTGTCCAAGGAGGGCGGGACGAGGTGGGGGAGGGACAGAGAGCCATAGGAAGCGTCTGCTCTCCCTCCATCTGGAAGCGTTTAGAGCTTCAGCTGATGTAAAACTCCTCCTGGAGACATTTGACAGCAAACCAGTGCAGACGAAGGTTGAGGTTAGTGACAGATGGAGCTCCACCACCCAGCGGTGGAGCCCTCTGAGCTCATCACCCTTCGGTTCTCGCCGTACTTGTTTTACGCCATGGGAGCCATTTCCAAAACAGGACAGCTGATCTTCTGAATTAAAGCAACTGTGTTAGATCTGAGAATCTTTCTTTTGGTGTTAATTTTAAATTAAATTGAACACCTCCACTGAACTCCACTAATGGGGAAAGTCAGCTGGTTCCTTTTAATGACTAAAAATGAAGCTGGAAGTTGCATTGTCCTTCTCTTCCTCTGTTTTTTCCCTCATTTACCCAAGTTTTAACGCCACACCCGGCTTTATGGGCCCATTGCTTGGAAACGTTTCAAATTAGGAGAACAATCGGGGAAATCTGGGAAAGTTCTGCAGTGAATTTGTACATCAGGCCTGTTCTGGGTCTGTGGCCTCAGCGGTCTGTTGGAAAACTTTAGAGCACCATGAAGATCAAGCAGATTGTTTCAAAGGAGGTTCTAAAACATTAACCCACGTTCTGATCCTCTCTCAGAGCTCTGCTCAATCATCCATCCAGCATCAATCTAAGAAAACAAAGCATTTCATAAACCAAGTCTGTAGAGGTTCATCTCTCCGCTGCACCTGAAGCTTTCTAACTAACTAGTTTCATCTGTGGAACAGGAGCAGCAGATCCTGGTGGAAGCGCTGACTGACTGCATCCTGCTCACTCTGTTCCCAGTCCAATCAGGAATTGTCTTTTCTGACCTTCTCAGCAGCGTTGGTTTAAGGCTGTGTGGAAAATTCCTGTTGCATATTTGGCTGAGACCTGTCTGCAGGGTGGAGCCTCGGTTTGCCCTCTGGGCTCCGCTCCAAATGTTTCCACAGATCTGCTGTCACCGTCAGAGGTGGAGCCTCGCTTCATTAATGATTGGGTAACTTTTTTTTTTTTACTTCCTGAAACCAACTATTGAAAGATCCTCAACTCTGAAGCTTTTACATTTTACAAACTGCTTTTAATTAAAATTTCTGTGATGTTTTTGCTTGTAAGAACTTTAATGATACACATTTCTGATCATAAAGGCTACTTCTGTGTCCATTTTATCCCATCAACATTCCTATTTGTTAGTAGTGATATTTTTCTCCTTGTACTATCAGCATTTTTTTAGGTTAAGTCATTTAAAACGGCACATAATTAAATATCTAAAAATCCTGACATTAAAGTTATAGTCGAGGATTTTAGCAAATTTTTGAAAAGACCCGCCTTCTCCAGTTAAAAAAAGCACATGCACCGCCCTGTATCCTCTCCTGAGAGGTTACGCCTGTTAAACGCGTGCGATGGCGTGCATGAGCCCATTTCTCCTCGTGCACGCTCCGTTTAACAGTTGCTGTTTGCATCGAAGTTCTGCATTTTTTTCCTGTATGTCAGACTCACCAGTGCTGAGTGGAAATGGGTACGAGGACGTAGAACGGCCTTACCTAAACATATCACCTGAATGATCGACAATTCAGAGGACCAATTATTTAGATGATCCACCCAGAAAAAGAACAACCTTCCCTATAATCCTAAAATGCCTAAATGGTGCTGCCCAAATTAAAATCTGTTTAAAAACTTTAGAAACTTCTGATACTTCAGATTTTCAGCCCATCATTTTTTCAAATAGCATTTTTAAAAGTCAGGTTTCTGAGACACAGAGGGGCCGTCATGGTCTCACAAGATTGATGTTTGGAATATGAGGCTATAGTCAATAAAGTTTTATTTATATAAAACTCAAGGCCCTTTAAAGAGAAGCTTGAATCCCATCATCCAATCAGCTGATTGCATCCAGTCATTGACTCTGCAGGATTCTTTCCTCCCAGATCAACAAGTGGAGACGATAGATATTTACTTCCATTGTGTCGTTGACTCTTCAGCAATCCCTCACACCAAGCATGCAAGAAGCGAAAGTGGAGAGGAAAAACTCAGTTTTACAGAAAAACACTTCCAGCAGAACCAGGCTCAGTGTAAACTATCAAAAGAGCATATAAAGTAAAATCTGAACCTATAGCTATGCTTTAGAGAGAAACAGGACTACACTGGAAAACAGGCCAAGCTCCAACATCTAGAAACAAAGGTGTTGATGGCAGCAGCACAGCTGATATTTCTCTCCAGGATGGAGTCACAGCCAAACAGGAACAGACCAGATGAAGCTACTATGAGAAAAAGCAGAGAGAGCAGAACGTTAGAGATTGAACTAACAGATTCTGCAGAGTGGGAGAATAGAGATAGAATGAAGCAGAATGATGAAAAAGGGGTCCCTATGTCCTCCAGCAGTCTAAGCCTATAGCAGCAGAACTATAGAGATAGATCAGGATAACCTGAGCCACTCTAACTAGAAGCTTTATCAAAAAGGAAAGTTTTAAGCCTAGCCTTAAAAGTAGACAGGGTGTCTGCCTCACGGACTAAAACTGGTAGTTGGTTCCACAGGAGAGGAGCCTGAGAACTAAAAGATCTGCCTCCCATTCTACTTTTAGAAATTCTAGGAACCACTAGTAAACCTGCAGATTGAGAGCGAAGTGCTCTGTTAGGAACATAAGGAACAATCAGATCTCTGATATCAGATGGAGCTTGGCCATTTAAGGCTTTATATGTGAGAAGGAGGATTTTAAATTCTATTCTGGATTTAACAGGAAGCCAATGAAGAGAAGCCAGGATAGGAGAGATATGATCTCTCTTTTTCATTTTCATCAGAACTCTGGCTGCAGCATTTTGGATCAGCTGAAGGCTTTTAACTACAGTTTGTGGACTTCCTGATAGTAAAGAATTACAATAGTCCAGCCTTGAAGTAACAAATGCATGGACTAGTTTCTCAGCATCACCCCTGGACAGGAGATTGCTCATTTTTGCAATATTCCTCAGATGAAAGAAGGAAATTCTAGAAACCTCTTTGATCTGGGATTTAAATGACAGGTCCTGATCAAAAACAACACAAATATTTATTTGCTTTATTATCTGAGGTCAATTTAATGCACCTTATATAGCCTGATTCATGTAGTTAAACATTTTATAAAACAACTTTATTAGCACTTGTAGGTAGATTCCTCTCTTTAAGATCTGAAAATATTAAAACAAGTCAGACTAAATAATTCAAAGGTGGTTCTTTAAAGAAGAGGAGAGCATCCAGGGGAAGCCTGCAGCTTTTGCTCTTCATAGGGACGTACTGAACCACCAACGATGGAGTCATTCATGATGGGAGTGAGCAGAAGACTGGATCGATCAGCTCCTCACTCCCAGGGACAGGTGTCCAAGTCTGGACGCTAAAGAAAACTATCAGACAGACTTGGTAAAGGTTTAGAAGTGGCTATCATCGTTGTTTGCTTTCTGTAGAGCAGTGATTGGCTGGTGTTCCTTCCTGCACATGGGGCCTGAAGTAGTGGAACGTATTTCATTACGGTCCAGAATTTCATCTCAAGGTTTTCCTCCAACTTTGTGAAAACTCTGCAGGGGAAGTAGTATTGTTAGACCGAAGGTGTTTCCCTTTTCACAGGAAATGGAGCATATAAGGTAATCAGTCACCCTGTTTTAGAAGCAGAGACTAACTAGACCTCATATCAGAGGAATTTCCTTGCTCTAACCTTGCAGGAGTTTGACTTCCTCTCCGTGTTTCTGTCAGCTGAAATATTTTTCATAGATGCAGGAAATTTCCTCGCTGCTGACTGACTGCGTTCATTGTTTGGCATCATGTCCCCCCCCCGGGCCCGTCCTGAGCCAACACCTGAAGCCTCTGCTGTAACCTGAGCCGTGAGGCCAGAGGGAGGAGGGGTCGGCGTGCTGCAGCCGCTGCCAACGCCCTCACTTATTCATGAGAGCTTCCAGCCTGGAAATATTTGACCAGCTTCACCAGTAAGGGACTGGAGCTTAGTTATTTGATCGGCCTCAATAATCAGAGGAAACCAACCAGAACGACTGGATCTGTGCGTTTATGGCGGCACCGCCGGCACAGATACGAGTTAAACGCTCACACACTCCCTCTGTGTTTGTTAAACCCCAGATGACTGGCAGCAGAAAGCGGACATTAGCGTCCTCAGCTGCAGCAGACGTCATGCGGACAAAGGTTTTCTTGTCTCCAGCAGGATGAGAGGAAAATAATCTTTGTGAAAAACAAACACATTCTGCATAATGTAGGCGTTTGATTCATTGGTATAGTTTATTCAGTTGTTACCCTAACAAGTCTTTACATTGGGTCAAATGTTCTCTGTCAGGCGTCCTGCATGTGCAGGTGGGAGGTGTTTCTAGCCTGAGCCCCCTTAGCAGCAGGAATCTTCTCTGTTGCTGGGAATTTCCATTTAATGTTGAAAATCTTTGCCTGGGTTTAGTTTCCAGGCCTGAGCTCAGTGTCATCGGAGAGGCCACACCCACTCTGCCACGGCTCACTTTACACACACCACACACTCCCACTTAATTAAAATACACAGCAGGTCAACCAATATGCCCTCACGGTTTGATCATCGTCTCTAAAACAGTTTGTCCTGCCAAACATTAACCTCACAGATGTGAGACGAGTCTGAAAATCTGCAAACGAACTTTGGCCAAAGAGTCAATAACCTGCTGGAATTCTTGGACAGTTTTTCAATCAGCTGTCTGCTGATCTGTCCTTGAAGGAGCTGCTCTGATATCTCACTCTCTCACTCTCTCTCTGTCTCACTCTCTCACTCATGGGGTCATGGGAACTCAGGACTCTGGTCCAGGGATGTTGATCTATGAGGAGCCACTATTTCACAACTACTTCCTTAGAAACGCTGTTTTCTTCTGCTACATTAAGAACTGCGTTTGTTGAGGCCGGCATTAATAAACTGGGCCACCTCACCAAGGTATCCATGGAAACGCTCGGTGACATCACAAACATCCAGAGTGCAGAGTAGGATGATGGAGGAAGTCTGGCAGTCCCTGTCTGAACCAATGAGAAGGTTTGCTAAGAATCACGCTGGCCAGAGGAAGGATGACGGCGTGTAAAACTTTCCGTCTCTGAGCGTCTGTCCGGCTGCTGAGGAGCAGCAGGAGGAGAGTTGGTTTCTTCTCACCATGAATGCAGGCGGAGGGTCCTGTATAAACCCCCTGTTGAGATAAAGATGGCGGACCTTCAGTGGAGGATGATACATGGAGCAATAGCCACAAACAGACAGAGTTCACCTGGATCCAGGCATGGGGGGGGGGGGCTGTATTCTGCACCCAGAGGGAAACACTAGAGCACCTAGTGGTGGGGTGTCCCCGCCCCGCTAGCTGGAATTATCAGGCAAGTTTTATTTTTGAGGATTATTTTTATTATTGGAGCATAATTGTTCTCAATCAACCTAAAAGACTCTTTAATATCAAAGTTTCATATTTTTAGGTTAATTCGTTTTTTTTTAGATTTGTCCATTTAATGAGGACGTCTGTGTGCAGCTAAATATTAATAATAATAATGAATTTTATTATTAACGCACTTTACATCTGACTTCAAATCTCAAAGTGCTACATTTAAAAAAGGGAAAATTAAAACAAGTTTAAAAGACCATAAAATTAAAAACAGAGTAAAAAGACAGTCATTAAAATCAATTCATTAAAAGGCATATGTAGCCTATTACTGTGCAGAATTATTAGGCAACGTAATAAAAACAAATCTATACCCATCTCACCTGTTTATTTTCACCAGGTAAACCAATATAACAACTTAAAATTCAGAAATAAACATTTGTGACATTCAAAAACAAACAAACCTAAATCAGTGACCGATCTATCCTCCTTTCTCCACCATGACGCTCTAAATCCTCCATCCATAGATCCTGTCAGAGTCTTGATCTGTGTGCGATCCTCATGGCGTGCAGCAGCCTCCCTGTTCTCCCTTCCTGTAGATCTCACCTTTCATGAAGGACCACAGGTTCTCCATGGGGTTCAGATCAGGTGACCAAGGCGGCCATGTCATTATTTCCTCCTTTTAGCCTTTTTCTGGCTGCCATGCTGTGGTGTATTCTGATGCGTGTGACGGAGCATCGTCCTGCAGGAATATCAGGTCCTTCTCATCACAGAGATGCTCACCACCTGATTCACTTAACTAGTAGTTGGCTTTCCAGCCTCTACAGCTTGGAGTAGAACAACATGTATGAAAAGGAGGATGTGGTGGAAATACTCATTGCCTAATAATTCTGCTCACAGCGTAAAGTTCTGAAGGAATTGCTGGAATCTTTTGGAGACGTTTTCTCTGTCCCTCTGTTTGTCTTTGAAGATTTTTCTTTGGGGTGGCTAAATTAGCAATTTGGATGACCAGGAAGAATCAGATGCTGGGTCAGGGTCGGACAGATGTGGTGCGGAGCCGGAAAGGTCCGGTTGCAACTGGTCTGAGAGTAGAGCAAGCTTTCTACTCACTGACTAGTAATCTGGAGCCTTTCAGGGCTCTATGGGGGATCAGACATGTTTTATGTTCAGCAGAGGAAGGTGGCTCACTGGTTCTTAATATTTAGCTGATCTGTGTGTGTTTCTGTGGGAATGGTTGTTATGTTGATGCTGGAAACGGAGTCGGTTTCTGATGTGAAGTAAATAAAAGACGTCAAAGGTCTCTCTCTCTCTCTGTCTCTCTCTCTCTCTGTCTCTCTGTCTCCCTCTCTCTCTGTCTCTCTGTCTCTCTCTCTGTCTCTCTGTGTCTCTCTGTCTCTCTGTGTCTCTCTGTCTCTGTGTCTCTCTGTCCATCCATCCTTCAGGTTATGACTTTGCAGAGGTTCTGCGCTGGTTTGGGGAGCGGGTCGACAGGATCATCCTGCTGTTTGATGCCCACAAACTGGACATTTCCGACGAGTTCTCTGAAGCCATCAAAGCGTTTAAGGGACAAGACGACAAGATCCGAGTGGTTCTGAACAAGGCGGACCAGGTCTGATGAGCCGAGTGCTTCTGGAGCGGGAGGTTGGTTCTGCTGGTCATTGAAGCTTTGATGGACCTTCTGTCTCCCCTCTGTGCTTTAGGTGGACACCCAGCAGCTGATGCGGGTCTATGGCGCCCTCATGTGGTCACTGGGGAAGGTGATAAACACCCCAGAGGTGGTGAGAGTGTATCTGGGTTCCTTTTGGGCCAAACCACTGCAGAACACAGAGAACAGGTCTCAGTCAAACACTCATCTTTTTCACAGGTTTTCTGCTTTTCATTTTTCCTTAAATCATCCCTTCTTTCATCCCCCTGTGTGTCTGAAGGCGTCTGTTTGAGGCAGAGTCTCAGGATCTCTTTAAGGATATCCAGAGTCTCCCCAGGAATGCTGCCCTCCGTAAACTCAACGACCTCATTAAGAGGGCCAGGCTGGCCAAGGTGAGACGGCGATCCAAGGAGGGAATCCCGCTTCGTGTCCTGCATAGCAGTACAGTCTGAAACTTTAAGATTTTAAATTAGTTGGCTGTGAAGATTTCAGTGGCTGAAACAAGATTTAGTTTCTGATTTTATTTGTAATCAAAGCGGAATAATCCCAGCGATAAATGAGTGGCGGTTCAGATTCTAACTCTGGTTTTAAACAGGAACATGTTAAAGCTTTATATAAAAACAAATCATGTAATATGGATAGTTGTGCTTAAAAGTTTCCATTCCTTTCCACTAAAGAGAATAAATGTAAAATTAACAAAGCAATAATAAGTAAAAGTGATGAAAAATAGAATTCTATTAATTTTGAGTTCTGCTGGTCTTTTCCTAAAGGTGCACGCTTACATCATCAGCTACCTGAAGAAGGAGATGCCGTCTCTTTTTGGGCGAGAGAAGAAGAAGGAAGAGCTGATCATGAATCTTCCAGAGATCTACACCATCCTGCAGAGAGAGCATCACATCAGCCCTGGAGATTTCCCCAACGTCACCAAGATGCAGGTAGAAGCAGAGATCCTGCCCTGTTGGAACCCAAAGGTTCCTGTTTGGCTGCTTCTCATTCGGTGTGCAGCAGGTTCTGGTTCTGGGTCTTAAGGGACGTTCACACCAAACAGCTGAAGGGATGGATTCTAAAGTTATGTCTATGTGGAGGGCAACCTGCGAAGCGAAGCTGAGTGGGTTAAAGGAGGCGAATTCAGGAAGGCGAACGGATCAATTTAAGCAAAGATGGCGACTTTTAATCGCTGCCTCGCCTGCAGATGAAGTTGAAAAATCTAAACTTTTATTTACATTCGCATCGTGAAATCCAGTCAAGGTCTAGATGTTTGAAGCAGCGCAGCAGACAAGCTAATTTGTTTTATTAAAAATGAAACATAGAGTGAATTATGTCGGAAGGAGTGGGAATGCTCTAAAGAGGAATGAAGGTGCTTTTTAAATTTTAATTAAATTTTAATTCAGGCCTAGAAGGATGATTTCGTTGTTTCACCTTCAGGGCAGATAGATGCCGGCAGCGCCGCCGGGTTCTGCCCCGTACTCCTTTCATCTCCAGCCAGTATAGCCTCTCCCAGCTCTCCCTCCCTGCCTGGTTTCTCCCAGGCAGTCGAGCCTCACCCCCCCTTCAGGATTCTTTCTTCCCGGTGGACTAATCCCATCCCCCGCTGTGCTCCTCTGTTCCTCCGCTGTAGCCCTTTCCTGGTTCTGTCTGCCCACCGAACGTCTCCGCTTCATCTTCAGGTCCTCTGATCCGCCGCTGTGGTTCCTTAGTTCCATAGAGTGACGCAGCTGGCAGCCATTTTTTTTCCTCTGCTGGTTTTTTCACACCGATTTCCTGCTGCTGCTGTCTGAGCTCCATAACGCCATCTAACTGTCGTCCGGTTGATTCTTCCACAATGTGGGACAGCAGAGCTCTAACACTGAAAGCAACCGTCATCCAGACGTAGCCTCTGGAAGAGGCGGCGATGTTCCCCATACTGGTTCTGTCTCTGGGTGAACCGAGGAACGCTGACAGCTTTGTTCAGCTTTCTAAAGTAAACATTTCAAGGCGAGCAAAGGAAGACGAACCTGGTGAAGATTTTCCCAGGTTTCACGTTCGGTGTGACTTTTAGTTTTTGGTCAACATGGAAGCTTGATCCAAAAAGAGATATTCCTTAAAAGTTGTGGTGATGACATCAGAAGCTGCAGACCAATAAAGAGCAGTGCCTGTTGCAGTCAGTGTCCAGTCAGCGTGCCATTCTCCGCACACAGTATTTTAGTTGTGTTCAGGCGTATTATGGGATGTATGTTAATGCATAGATGTGATGGTAAAAAGGTGGAAGCCTGGAGTCTGAAGCGCAGCGAGCAGAAGAACTGCAGCTGGGCTGTGATTCCTCCAGGAAGGTTCCAGGCTGATGGTGGGTGTGTGATTTAAAATTGAACTCTTGGCAGGATTTTATGTTTGAGAGCTTTTAGTCCCCTGATGAGATCTGTGCTCAGCTGATATAAAACACAATGTCCTGAAAAAGGCCTCCAGACATTCCAGAGCCGTCCTCCTGACCTGAACCACTTCCCTCTATCAGCTGCTGGAGCTTCTTTCATTCCAGCAGATTATGGTAGAAGAGATTTATGCAGCGCTGGACAAGCTGCTTGCAAGGCGCCACAAGCGCCTGTTGCCCCCCCTGTCCTTAAGCTAATTATGGACAAACACCTCCACAGAAAATGGAAAGAAGATCCTGCCAGCAATGTTGTTATTTATTAGTAATAAACAATTAAATCTTTTCCTTTTTCCAAAAATACTGATAGTTTAAGGTACACCGTACGATATTTGAACTCTGATACTTTACAAACCCGTAAAATCAAAGAAAGGAAAAAAAAAACTCTGAGATAAGGCATGAAAGCAATCAGGGGAAAACTCTGCAAACAGTCAGGTTCATTACAGTGTTGCTCAATATGCTGGTGAAGATTCTCAGCCATCAGGGTCAGAGTCATTCCAAAAAAGTTCAAAACAATCCACTGGACTTGGTTTCCAAGTTTGAAGACGTTTTGCTTCCCATCCAGGAAACTCTTTCAATTCAAAAAGTCAGAAATAGTGTTGAGAAATAGAGTCGACCAAAGCAACGCCTTGTTTTGGTTTACGCATCGAGCATAAACCAGGCTTAAGATTAAAGATATCTCTGATATTATTCTGCTGGAGCTGCTTTTTTCCTCTGCTCCTCCTTGCTTTCCTTACCTTGGCTTTAAGTTTGTTCTGTATGCTTCGCTGTCTCCCTGTTCCTGGGAAAGCAGCAGCAGCAGAGCTTCTTGGTCTTCCTGTGACCATCTTCACATCACCTCCTTGTTTCTTTTTTTTGGTTTGTTTTTTTATTTTTTATTTTTACAAAGTTTGCCGCTAAACAAAGGCTTTACATTCCATCAGAGAAAAACAAGATTATTTATTGGGTTTTCCCAGAGGAAGTCCTGCTCTGGAGACGTATCCTGATATTTGCATAAACAAATCAAATGCTTTGTTTTCTGATGGAGCCGCTGAGAAGCTGCAGAAATGTTGGACGTGCAGCAAAGTGAGGCGTGGTTGGAATCACCATTAATATTCACTAAAGCATTGGGCTGTTGTCTGTAGCTTAGCAACGACTGAGCTAATGACATTATATGCAGTGTCTGGCAGCAGCTGATGATGATGATGATGATGATGATGATGATGATGATGATGATGATGATGATGATGATGATGATGTTGGAGTCCGGGATAATGACGCCTGTCCAGTTTGATCAAAGTTTTTACAGGAATATCCATCTGAATGTAACAGAGCTTCTCCAACATGTTGCCACGTCTAGCATCC
>NW_015151048.1:325972-332624 GCF_000732505.1 Cyprinodon variegatus
CCCCCAACCTGCCCCCTAAATTCACTGAATCTCTGTTTTCATTTACTGCAGAAATAAGGAACTTTTCCTTAGCAAACAGCAGCTTACTTTTACTCATTAAATACAAGATATGAATTATATTAATATTAATGTTTTCTAGCTGATGAAAAGTCACTAATATCTAGTCTTCAGTAAATATTAGTCAAAACAATCTCTGGACGTCTTTGAGACAAACCCATTCATTTCTTATCCAATATCATGTAATGAGATCAAGCCTTTGATCTTAGGAAATAAGCTATCAGGTGTAAAGAAGTCGGGATTATTCCTAAAAACCTGAGATTGGTGACAAGTTGTCCATCATAGAAATCGGATCGATTGGCTTTGGAAGCATGTGGCATCAGTAGATGGTAAAAAGAGGAAGCCTGTCGCAGACCCTGGTTCTTTTCTGGTTGGTTAATTCAATAAAGTAAAAGATCTAAGGAGATCATTTTTTGAATTTTATTAAAATCAAATACTATGTTTCAAAAGAGGTGGTGTAATAGAAGTTTTAAAAAACTTCTCTATCAAAAAAGGTTTGAGGAGTAATTTACAACATATTTATATATATATATATATATATATATATATATATATATATATATATATATATATATATATATATGCCGCCGCAGCCCACAGCTGATCAAACTGATTCCAGCTGAGTTCTGCTCATCTGCATTTGACTCGTTTTCTACAGAAACGTCTGAACTTTGTCTGGAAAATACTGATATTTCTCTTTTAAGAAAAAACTCAAACTAAAGAGTCCAAATCTTTGGCTTAAAGAGCTTAGTGGCTTTTATATGATCTTTCATTTAGATTTGGCTTGAACAGTTTTTTTTTTTTTTTTTACTTATTTTTTATTAGAAAGATACAAAAATTCCTTGAAAGCATCTCAGGTTATGTATTATAGAGCAAAAGGCAGGAAAAAAACAGAAAAACAAAAACCCAGAAAGCTTAGTAATAGGCTACATATGACTGGAAATATGAAATGTTAAATAAATAAGTGGATTTTTAAGACATTACAGTTTGAACAGTTTTAATAAATCATGTTGAAAGCTCTGGTTGCACCTGAACATGCAACTCGAAGTCAGGCAGGCTTTGGTGTTACGCAGCGTCCCTGTTGACCTCGGGGTCAGCCTGCTGACAGATGCAAACAGCTGGTTCTCAGATTTTCACAAAGATTAAAGTGAGAGGTTAGATTAGGATAAAGTCTTTGGAGCCAGATAAACAGCTGCCTTAGAAACATAAACAGTTTCTCCTTCTCCTGACTTTTTCCATCTCTGTGTAAATAACGCCCCCTTGTGTTCAATCAGCGACTCACCACTTTCACTCTTTTCAAACTTCCAGAACACCTAAACATAAATAAGACGTGCATTTATTAAACCGCAGTAAACTATGTGTGGTTTAAGCCATTGAACATGATTTTTATCTAAAGTCTTTTTCTTCTCCTCCAGGAAATGCTGCAGCATTATGATTTCCACAAGTTTCCGTCCCTGAAGATGAAACTGATTGAATCAGTGGATAAGATGCTGGCCACAAAGATCGCAGGTCTGATGGCAATGATCCGCGAGGAGGAGTCCAAGCAGCCTCCAGCCATGGTGTCTGGTGGTGCTTTCCAGGGCTCAGAGGACGGGCCTTTTGGCCGAGGCTACGGGGAGGGCATCAGTGCCGGGGCGGATGCGGATGACTGGATCGTCAGCCGTGACAAACACCGTTACGATGAGATTTTCTACACGCTGATGCCCGTCAATGGGAAGATCACTGGCGTCAATGCCAAGAAGGAGATGATGAATTCCCGACTGCCCAACACTGTGCTGGGAAAGATCTGGAAACTGGCTGACTGCGATCACGACGGCATGCTGGATGATGAGGAGTTTGCCCTGGCTCAGCATCTGATTCAGGTTAAGCTGGAGGGCTACGAGCTGCCCAACGAGCTGCCCCATCACCTGGTGCCCCCATCCCACCGAAAAAACCCAACCGCAGACGCACTGTACAACCACACGGAGGACTAGAGAGCTCACCGAGTGCCAAAGCCACCAAAGACACACAGATGGAAAGATGTCCAAAGGTGGACACAAAAGATCAATGTCAAACAAATAAATATATAAGTTTTATTGAGTTTGTAGAGTTTGTATATTAAACATTTCATCTAAGCAAAAGAATCCTGAGAGGAAAATTTTGTTGTTTTTATCTTGAAAAAGGACTTTGTTGTAAAGAAAACCCAGGTTAAACATCTCCAATTTACTTCCTGCCTTAAATTGTTTAGATTCATGTCCTCTCTTTTCCGTTTTGATTTTATTTCAACTTTATCAGCTCTAGTAAATTGCTGGTGAAAATTCTCAGTCATCCCGGTCAGAGTCATTCCAAAGAGTTAAATCAATCCTCTGGACTTTGTTTCCAAGTCTGAAGACGTTTCTCTTCCATCCAGGAAGATTTTTCAATCCAAATGTCAGAAATAGCGTTTAGTTCCAGGTTTTATCCAGCAGCCCAACAAAGCCTGGTTTTAGTTTAGAAAACATGCAAATAGAAACGGATGAACGGGTCCCCCCCTTTGGAATGGGGGTCGTTTGGCTTCTTTGTTAGCCTGCAATGCCCCATACCTGTCTATGTCTCTGAAAGGGGGGTTGTTAGAGGGAATAGTTGGCCTGGATGAAGAGGTGAGGTCTTCTGTGCTCCTGTAAAGCGGTCACATCCATTCCTGGATGTAAATTTATGTGACTCAGTGGATTTTTTAGTTTTATAATATTTTTATGTGACAAATTAAAGGCCTGTTTAATATTGGTAGGACTAGTCCTAATTATGCTTTCAATCAGTGCATACCAATCATTCACAGCACATAGTTTGCCACTAGAGGTGGTATCAGCAGATGTTCATAGGGGTGACCCTGCAGGGCAGCGGCCACATTTAGCTTAATATCCTAACTTTAAAATGTCAAAGAAGGATTTTCTATCAGTGCTGCTACACTCCACTGGTGTACTACAGTACACTGACTTAGAAAATACCTGCTGGTTCCAGAGGTAATAAATTACACGGTACCAGCAGATCACCTGGAAGGGAGGGGCATAGGGGTGATGTTTTTAGGAGTTTTCTTATGATGTTCCAAAGATGCAGAAGTTCAGGAACTTTTAAATTGTGACATTTGACAACATTCAGTACACATCCTGTCTGACTGCAAAACAATAAAATAATCTATGCAGGATATTAATGATCAGTACAGCCAATTAAATTTGATCCAGCACAATAGAGCTGCAGCGCAGTCAGTGGCTTCAGCACCAACAGGAAACCTGGACTTGATCTTGTTCTCCAGCAGAAGATGATAACGTTAAAAAGGGTTTTTAAATGACAAAAATGACACAATTTTGTCTCCAGTTTACATAGTTTCACTTTGAATCAAACTAATAGTCTGACATCTTCTGACAACCATGTTTTTTTTCTTTTTTATATCAATCCTAATCCAGCAAAGTTACATTTGGATGCTGTCATCTAAATGATTTAATCTGATGATTATTTCCAGCAGCTTTGGTGCGTGTAGAAACAAATAATGACTGATTTTTAAAAATCTTTATAAAATGTTAGATGCAACTCAAAGAGTTTAAAATGGGTCTGATTACTAATTTATCCCAAACATCAGAAAGTCACGAATCTGAAAACAGGAGTGTGTGGATCTGTATAGATTTTGATTATGCTGATTGACATTATGAAAAGCTTTGGCTTAGTTGGAACGTTCCACTTCTAAATGTTTCACCTTAACTAAAAACAACACAGTGTATTATTACAGCTTTAACTTTGTAATGGTTAGAAAAAAACAAAAACTGAAAAAAAAAAGCTTAGGTTATGTTAAGTTTACTTCAGTTTAGGCATTTAAAAAAATTAAAATCTAAAAATGAAATATGAGTTCTAAAAATATCTAGTCTTTTATATTCAAACATAGAAATGAAACTCAGCTACGCATGTTTCAGTTAAATGTCGGTTAATACGCATTGCCGCCTAGTTGAGAGCATTATCCCAGTTTGTAAAAGGTTTTCTGAGGTTCAGCGGCCTGCATCAACCCACTGACGTTCCTGCAATCCCTCCTGAATAAGCATGTTGCCAGATCATTGCATGGTTTAGTTAACTTTGCAGCAATCCCTCATACAAGCATCTCTGGAGTGAAACCAGAGCAGAAAAATCCAGGGAAAAAAACACATTTAAAACATGTAAACCACGGTCCAGCAGCACTTTTAATGTTAAAGATACATGAATGACCTTATAGACATCCCAACTCCATCTATCTAGGAGAGAAAGATATGAGCTCTGACCTGCAGTAATTTATATATGCCATGAATAAAGGGGAACATAATGAGTTTGATTGTAACAACAGATCCTTTAACTACTGTGTAACATGGAAAGACAGCAATAGCTTCAGTTACTCCCCCATGAGACTCCACTGCTTGACCACAACACAAGGATAGCAGTAGCTTCTATAAAGAGGGAAAATTGATAGCATAAAGTTAATGTCAGTAAGAACTATATATATTGCAGAATTTAAAAATGATAGGTTTTGATAATGTAGCAGAGTGAGGCAACGTGGTCCTTAGGTCCTCCAGCAGTCTAAGCCTATAGCAGCAGAACTATAGAGATAGAATGAAGCAGAATGATGAAAAAGGGGTCCCTATGTCCTCCAGCAGTCTAAGCCTATAGCAGCAGAACTATAGAGATAGATCAGGATAACCTGAGCCACTCTAACTAGAAGCTTTATCAAAAAGGAAAGTTTTAAGCCTAGCCTTAAAAATAGACAGGGTGTCTGCCTCACGGACTAAAACTGGTAGTTGGTTCCACAGGAGAGGAGCCTGAGAACTAAAAGATCTGCCTCCCATTCTACTTTTAAAAGCTTTTTACACTAAATTTGCTGCTGGAGTTTGTCAGGGATTCCCTCTGGGAATCTATTTCCCAAATGACCCAATCTCAGATAGTTAATGGAAGGATGAACGGGTGATTGGTCTGCTTTAAAAAAAAGGGGTTTCTGTCTTAAGGTAAGTTCAGCGTTGGGATCATTTTCGTTGGGATCATTTTCGTTGGGATCAAATGTTGCTGATGTAACTGAAACCGGAAGACAAACTACTTCCTGTTCAGCTTCCTGTTGATGGCAACCGCAGCTGGTGATGGCCAAATGAGACTTCATGAAGCAATGAAGCCTTCCAACCCCATGCTTTGCCTAAAGGTCAATTATTTGATGACACTATGACAGTCCTCATATTTCAATCAGAAAACAGCAAATTGTGAAATATTGTCCAAAAAAGGTTGTTTGTTATAAACGTGTCATTACTTTCAAGTTATTAAAATGATTTATACCAAACATTTCTTTTAAATATTTTGACTTTCTGCGGAAGTTATCTGCGGCTAAACGGAGACGTCCAGGGCTACCGTGAGTTATAACTCCCCTGCAAGGTTGCCTGGTATTATTGCATTGGATAAATCCAATTCTCTTAGAGAGCTGCTGTTGGTCGAACAGACCAGGCTGAGAGGCGGCCTGCAGAAAACCCAACCAAGCCCAAGGCCTTCCACTTCACCAAGTCCAACAGAAACATCCATCATTCCCGCTTTCCGTCTGATGCTTAATAGGTGCTTTGCTTGGGTGAACTCGGAAGGACAGATAGTTGTGTTTGTGCTTTATTAGAAATAAGCTTTCTGATTCAGCTGCTGCTTTAATGCTGATGCTCACGGAACAGACTGAACGAGCCGCGTGGGTCTAAGAAACTGCTGCAGTGGACTGACTAGCATCGTTAGCTCCCAGCTACCTCATGCCGGACACCTTGTACAGGCCGCATTGTGAGCCAACCTTTTCTTTGTAACAGCTGGACCCCCCCGGGACCAGAACACCTGGGGCCAGCTAAGCTAACCCATTTCAGCCTCATCACAGTTTAATGCATTCCTGGGTCCATTTTGCACCAAATGATTTTAATTATCTATAAAACCGAAGGGAACTGCACTGTTTTGACTGCATTTATTATCTCTGCGTCAGGTTTATTGCTGATTTACAGGACACAATGCATTAAGCCTTAAAACTCAGGCATTCCTCACAGACTTTGAACGTACTCTTAAGCACCTCTTCCCCTTTCATTTTTTATTTGTGCTTATTTACAGTAGTCTTTAGTCTCTGTGAAGTTATTAGATATAATACTGTGTGATTATTAGTTAATAAAGATACCGTTGTATTTTCAACCGTGGTCTTTGTGTTTATTTTACACAGTTTATCACTCAGGCTGGATTCACTCTTCCTTCTGTAGCAGAATGAACAGAGACACATTTATTTGGTTGGTGATTGATAACGTTGCTGATAGCCATAATTAAATTGATAAATTGGTGAAACTGGATTTCAAACAGCCGGAATCGAGAGTCTAACCTTTTATGTAAGAGACGTAAGTCAATGAGCAAATTACAGTTATAATCCTTCAACTGATATTGAATAGATATTTTGTTTTAATATTTCTATTATTAAGGTAATATCTTCAAATGTATCATATTTGATGAAAATCTCTCTCTTTACTGTCAATGGTTGCTTTATTTCTCACCCACCTGGCAGAATGGGTGAACTTTCGGTTTCAGTACAGCCCGTCCAAGAGCACATCCATTATAAATGGGGGTGGGGTGGGGG
>NW_015151048.1:333564-335849 GCF_000732505.1 Cyprinodon variegatus
CCTTCTGGCTCACCCTATGATGGGGATGAAGTCTGGAGGAGAACTGACGGTTTCCTCCCATGAACCCCCTTTATACCAAAACGCTGCCAATACGCCATTATACAGCAGCTGGAAGCTAGAAACACGTTCAGCGCTCGTCTGGAACACGGCAGATACGCTGATATGTTGGAGAGAAGTTCTGGATAAGTTACGCAGAAGTTTAGGATCAGCTAGACTTCACTACCTATTAGTAGCTTACACTTAATGTGTGTCAACGATAACTGAC
The DNA here is from genome assembly GCF_000732505.1 of Cyprinodon variegatus. Lineage (NCBI taxonomy): Eukaryota > Metazoa > Chordata > Actinopteri > Cyprinodontiformes > Cyprinodontidae > Cyprinodon > Cyprinodon variegatus. The sequence continues at coordinate 333,830 of NW_015151048.1, forward strand.
CTGGAACTTATGGCCCATGTACAGTATGAGCATACGCTGGCACTTGCCGTATGTTGCCGCGTGCCAGCATGCTTCAGCGTGCTTCAGTGTGCTTCAGCGTGCTTCAGCGTGCTTCAGCATGCACATAACTTATGCCAGCATTTTTGCCATATTTTTTGTATGTCGGCATATGTTGGCTAAATCGTCAAGGTATGACAGCATCATAAGGAAGCTTAGGTCCTCTGCCATTTGCAGCCAGATATCTTCTATCAGTCTGTTGTGGAGAGCCTGATCTCTTCCTCCATCATCTAACAGGGGTAACAGCATCAGAGCTAATGACTGAAAAAAGCTCAACCAGCCGATAAATAAGGTCGGCTCTGTTCTAGAAACTCCTCTAGAACCTCTGCAGATGATTTCAGAGAGAAGGATTCACAGCGAGCATCCTCTTAATGAGAATGTTACACAGAGTGTCTTCAGTCAGAAGCTTATCCAGATCTGCTGGAAGACAGACCGCTACAGCAGATCCATCATGCTAGTTTACTATTTCTGCTGTTTACTTTTCCACACCTCCAAATAATCTTCAAATCTCAATAAGCAACAATTTTCCCTATGAGCTCAAAACCAGTTAAACTGGATCAGACTCTGGATTAAGGCGGTCTGGATATAACTACAATAGTGCAGAGATGCTGATTTCATTTAGCCTCCAATTAATGCTGCAATCAGACTCCATCCATCATCCATCCATCATCCATCATCCATCCATCCATCCATCCATCCATCCATCCATCATCCATCCATCATCCAAATTTTTATTTATTCATTTTTTTTTTTTTTGCTATTGGATTTTGCAGGTTTCCGACTGCATTTGAACGTCGCAGCAGTCAGACAGGAACCGGCGGGCAGACGCAGAATCACCGGCAGACGCAGAATCACCGGCAGACGCAGAATCACCGGCAGACGCTGAATCACCGGCAGACGGACACTTGGCTCTGAATTCATCGGTCATCATCATTCAGAGGCTCCCAGCAGGCAGGATGAACGCGGAGGAGATGAAGGATGCTCAGAGCATCAGCGGCCTGGATGCAGCTCCGGCCGCTGCGGATGCTGATGCTACGGAGGCTGATGTAAGCGAGGCCGACCTGGACCAGGAGGAGCAGGAGAAGCAGCCGATGACAGCCGGCGGAGAGGGGCCCGTGGAGGCTCCACCTGAAGGCGGGGAGGAGGTGGAGGCGGAGAAAAATGGCTCCGTGAAGCTGAAGATCCTGGATGAGGCGGAGGAGACGTTCACCGGGCTGAACAAGGAGGAGCTGCTGAGGGTAGCGGGGACTCCTGGGTGAGGAAACGCTGTACAGACACTCCATCCAGGGGCCCATCCAGGGGCCCATCCAGGGGCCCATCCAGGAGAACACAGGCTTGGTTTCTAAAAGCTAAATTATGCAGGAAAAATACGATAAAATCAGAGCAGAAAGGATTAAACTTAAAATTCTGTTTAAACAAGAAAGATTAATATCTCTAGAAAAGCTTCTACTTTAGTTATTATTCTAAATAGATCCGCAGCATTAAACTATATCATTCCAAACATGTTATTTAGGTCACCCTGTCTGGTGGCAGGTGCTGAATTTAATGCTGCTAACCTTTTTTTTTTTAGGAATGTGTGCAGAGATTGAAGGTAAGATAAACGCCCTGCAAACACCTTCATTAGCATAGCTCTGGATCTAAACATCTTCTGGTATTTTTTACCAAATGATCTGCTAACCTCATCTGACTGCAGTGATCAGGATGGCTGATGGAGTCAGATGAGGCCCGGGGGCCAAAAATGAGGCCTTTTATTTAGCAGACCGTCATCAGAGGGATGGATGTTTGCTTCCTTCATCACTAATTTGCTCCAAAATGACTTTAAATCTGGGAAAATGCTACTAAGAACCAGGGCCGGCACGAGTGTCCATGGGGCCCTAAACATTTAGGGGCTGATATAGGAAATATGGGGCCCTAGGCAAAGACAGGCAGGGGCCCCTCTGAACTGAGAAGACAACACATCAAA
>NW_015151048.1:338555-353469 GCF_000732505.1 Cyprinodon variegatus
ATCCACCATCCATCCATCCATCATCCATCCATCATCCATCATCCATCCATCCATCATCCATCCATCCATCATCCATCCATCCATCTATCCATCCATCCATCCATCATCCATCATCCATCCATCCATCATCCATCCATCCATCATCCATCCATCCATCCATCCATCCATCCATGACTTGGTCCCACTTCAGAAACGCTCAAAATCAGCAGCAATGTTTATAAAATACACCAACAGATGAACTCATGGTTGCTTTTCCATCCTGGAAGGTCTGGAGCAGAAGATGGACAGTTTGTCCCAGCTGAAGGTGAAAGGTTTGGTGGTTGGACCGATTCATGTCGCTCCTCCAGACGAAGCCATGAGCCTGAGGTTTGAGGAGATTTCAGATGATGCTGGATACCTGGACCAGTTCAGAGGTGTCCTACAGGCCGCCCACAGCAAAGGTGAGAAAACGCTGCCAAACCTTAACTAACCTTTCTACTGAACCCCCTTTAAATGATAAAAACATTCAAGTTTCAGTTTGTTTTTGTTTGTTTTTTTGGTTTGGTCTGTTAGTTATTGATTCATAGATTATATATATGGGGCTAAATTGGTATCAATTGGTATTAATGTAGAAATAAGGATTTATTAAAAAACTTTACTTTTTCACAATGTCTGAATTTCAAGTCATGATTTCAGTGAGATATACTGATTTCAAAATTAAGACAATTTCAAAATACTTTACATTTACGCAGTTTCTGAATTTTTGTAATTATTTCTTTGAGATTTATTGATGCAGAAATAAACATATATTCAGGGAGTGGTGCTCAGTGGTTAGAGCAGCGCTCTGTGCTCTGAGAAGGTTGCAGTACCCGATTCGCTCCCCACAGCCTCCACTTTGGGTCCCTGAGCAAGACCCTTAACCCCACGCTGCTTCCCGGGCACCGCACGATGGCAACCCTCTGCTCCCCAAGGGGATCGTTTGAGACTTTAGCTCTATATTTTGATACTCGCACACTCACAAAGTGCGTTTCCAATGTTCACCACAGTGGCAGACACTGCCCAGACAAAGTCCCAAAGACCGGAGAACAGGCAGGAGATCAGAACCCGAACAAATGAAGGAAGGCAGGATAATCCAGAAGGCAAAGCCAAAGCCAGTGTCAAGGAAGTTCTTAGGACTCTGAGCCAGAAGATCAGAAGTCTGAAGAGGTACCGAAGGGGAATCCAGGACAATGATAGGAATTAGTTCCAGGTTCGGTAAACATGCAGAATCCAGCAGGAGTCCAAAGACAGGGCAGGCAAACAGATCAGAACAGGGACAGTGAGGCTCAGAGGTCCACAGGCAGAACGGGTAAACATCAGGCAATCTGAAAACACTTTGATAAACTAGAAGACTCTCACCAAGGGCTCAAATAATCTGGCACTGATGGCTGGTAGAAGGCAGGTTAATTAGGGGCTGGAGCAGGTGGAACAGATGAACGGTAATGAGAAACTGGGCACAGCTAGGGAGGTGAATGGAAAGAGTAATCAGGCCAGTCATCAGTGCCAAGATCACGGCAGAAACTACTTAAACAACTTTTCAGTTTAAGAAATATGTTAAATGAGTTTTAAGAGTTCTAATTGAGCAATGTCTGTTAAATCATCATTTAAAAAATAAAAATAACTAATGATAATTACAATTATCTTGCCTATTTCATAGCGTCTGTTTTTTGGAGTGTAAAGTTAAGGAGTCTCTGCAGATGCTGGCAAAGCTCTCTATCCAAGGTGAAACTAGTCCTTTAACGTCATGGGAAAGAGGCCCGTCTGAGAGGAAGAAAATATTCCTCCTAAAAGAGAATAAAAAGCTAGATTAGTGTTTTCTTTAACTACTTTCGTGGAAAGACACCTTTAAAGACATGTCCTGTGGTCTGATGGTTGTTTTTCCATTGAAGGTCAGGGTTTTGGAGCGGCCTCATCAAAGCCTTGGGGTCCATTTGACAAACAAACTCAGATTCAAACCTGTAAACTTTAGATTGGCTGAGTTTTCAGTTTCACTATGGCTGCTATGAATTAGTTTAATTAACTCAGAGTTTAAAATGCCCGAAACAAGTATGAAAAGCCATTATCAGTGGAGCACTGATTCGATGAGTCGCCATGACAACAGGCAACAATAAAGTGCCTATTTTACCGCACTGGAACTAGAGATTTTAATGCAGAATTGAAAAAAACAAAAAGGAGAATGTGTTTAAAAGACAGAGAAACAGCTGCAAAGGAGAGGAAGATGGTAAAGGAGAAGATTGTTGCTCAAGTCAAGCAGAGAATGGATGCTGAACGTCTCACTCCTGTTCTGGGTGCTAATAACATTTCTGAGGAGCTTCAGCAGCAGAACCGTCTCAGACATCTGATTTATAGTCCCCACCCTGCAGAGATGTTGGAATCGGAGCTTAAATGTCAGTCAGACCCATTTACACAGGGACAGATAAAACCTTTCAATAAACCAAACAAAACCAGTCACATATCTGACTCTATAACCATTAAAACAACTATTTTCATTCATTTCAGACGGAACTATTCACAGACTGGTATTATATTAAACTGAACTTCCAATATTCACCACTGTTTGGCGCCATTTCCCTTTTTCCTCTGATCATGGAGCAGCCAGCTTGCTTGGACTCGCAATGAATCCTGGGATACCTGAGGCTACGGCAGATAAACCGGACCGGTCCTCCAAAATTAAAGTTGCATCTGTCCGCTGCATAATGAGGAGTCCTCTGATCCGAACAGGCCTCGGCGCCACGCTATGACGTAATCAAGGATTATGACGTAATCTGGAGACAAATCTGGCCTTCAGAGGAGATAGCTGCTGGATTAGAACTAGAGCTGAGAAGGTTTCTGAAGAAAGAAAACACCAAATGTTTGACCCAAGACATAAGATGGATAGAAACAAAGATCTATATATCTATCAATCTCTCATTATTTTGTATTGAGCCAATTGAAAAACTTTTATTAATCTTATCTCTTACATAACAGTAAGATCTGAGCCTGATATAATGTCAGACTGTGGGGAAGAAGTAATTAATGCACCTTTTCAAACCTGACATGTATGCCTGGTTTCTCTCCTCTGCAGACATTTCTGTGGTTTTGGATCTGACTCCAAACTACCGGGGATCATCTGGACCCTGGTTCTCCAGTAACAGCATGACTAATGTAGCAGAGAGGCTGAAGGTAAGCACTGACTCTAGCACCAGTTGGAAACCAGTATGAGCTCCATCTAAATAAAAATGAGCTCAGACGTCATCTAAAATCTAACATGACTGCGGCAGCATCTGAATTAAACTCTGATACCTCTTAGATAAAGTCCTGTGCAGATAATTGCCTTTGCAATCTGATTGGATCAGGACTTTAAAAGTATTTCTTCATGGAAGCGTGACTAGAAGAAGCTGTTTGATGTAAGAGAGAACCATAAGAACCTTGCATGCTGAAAACCACCTGATGAGAGTGAAATGCTCACAGTGGGATAAAGTGTTCAGAACATCAACCTGAAACACTGCCTTCACACTGAAGCATGGTGGCGGTAGTGTCATGCTCTGGGGAGGGAGGTTTTCTGCAGGAAGAACAGAGAAGCTGTTGAGAGATGATGGGAAGATGGATGGAGCTAAAAATAACAATCCTGGAAGAAACAGCCTGAAATCAGTCCAGACTGAAAACAAAAAGGTAAAAGTAAAAAAATGAAATCTAAGGAGGTTAATTTTTACTAAAATAGTGGAATTTTTTTCTTGAACTGAGCAGATAGTTAAACACTTTGCATGTGGAATAATACAATTTACATTTAGAATAAAAAAACCTCACAGCAGTCTCTTCTTTCCGGAGCATAATATCTAAAGATGTTATTTTAAAAGGTAAACCTGCTCCTTCCATTAGCAGAGCATCTTATTTACCTGCTCAAACGAAGGAAAAATACACTTATTTTAAAATTTATTACTCATTTTAGATCCGTTATACTTACTGGATTCCATTATAGTTACCAGTTACTTCTGCAAAAAAGTAACTGAGAGTAACTTAGTAACTTCACAATCAGAGTGAGTGGTTAGTAGACAAAGTGACATGTGGTTCATTTTATGATCTAAAATGTTGGTGAATATAACAGTTTTAAAATCCTTATTCTACATGAAGCTCTGAGAATAGACTTGAAAAAACCTCTTTTAGTTTATAAATGGCTCAACAGTTTAGCATCACAATACATCATATGTCCTCCTTCCAGAACATTCAGGTCTTCTGGATCCTGTTTACTTTGTATCCCCAGAACCAGAACCCAACATGAAAAAGCAGCTTTCAGTTTTTAATGCACATTTAATGTGGAACAAAGTCCCAGAAAACAACAGAAACACTGATTTCCTTTACCTCAAGCATGGAGACTGTTTAGAGCATCCTTTGTTTTCTGGAAACGGAGGCTGAGGCCCTCTGTGCTGCAGTCATTTATTATATATTATTCCTGATTGCTGCTGTTTTAGTTAAAAAATGTTTGTTATTGAGAGACTGGAATAGGGATGAAGTTGGAAACTAAGCTCTGATGGACATTTCTCTTGGAGTTAGGGGCATAGTTGATGACTAAATACCTGCCAGCATAACTGTTAGTGTCTCTGCTCTGCCTGCATGGCGTGTTTTAGTACCCGTCATTGTTGCAGACGAGCCGCTGTCATGGCCGGTCAGTAGAGCCCAGCTTATAGGCGGTGAAATTAAAAACACTGGGAGCAGCGTCAGGCTGTAGCTGACTGTCCGATGGACCGCTACAGGATTCAAAAGTCTTTTACTTTACCTAATCTCCACAGTGGTGTTCTGTGAGGTAGCAGGGATGGTCAGAACCTGGTGTTCTGTCAGATGAGCATACCTCGTCAGACCAGCATACCCATAATCAAACCTGTTTAAGCCTTTTATTTATCCCTTTAGTTTTGTATGAAAATTAAACTTTAAAGTACCTCAACAGGCGCGTATTCCTCTAGTCATTTACAAAAAAACATTTGAATTATTTACTTTTTGTTGTTTTTTGAAGCGTATGGCGATCTCACCTTTAATAGTTTGTTTTTTTGTACATGACAGAAGTGAAAGACGCCTGTTGAGGTACTTTAAAGTCTCTCTTTCTCGAACCCCGGCTACCAAACCGCCTCTTCTCTCCTTACAGCTTGATGGGCTTCAGAAGCGATGTGATTTAGACGCTTCGGTGCCCTTTCAGCTTCGTCTTCAATCAAACTAATATTTTAAATGTTTTATGGCTGTGATCTATGAGCGTTCTATCCAATGTATTCCATTCTTTAGCATTAATCAACCCTGTGACGTCACCATTCGAGGTACTGCAACATGGCAGCGCCCTTAGCAGAAACAGTATAAAGCAAAGCTTTGTTGTTTCTTGTTTTTTATTTTGCATTTATGTTTTTCACATTTTCAATATAATTAATGATAATAGTAAGACATGATCTGGTGAATTAAGTTAATTTGGTTGAAAACATTCAAACTACTTTTTACCCTCTCTGGCATTGAACACAGGAGCAGCAGAAATGAAGCAGCAGGTTTTTTATGCTGAAATCGCGTTCGGTGTGAACATAGCATCAGATTGGAGTCACTTCTAACCAGTAAAGTAGAGAATGATTTAGGCTTGAAGCCTTCGGTGACTTCAGTTCGCGTTTTTTCTTTAGGAACGATGTCACTGAATCATCGACTCTCATCTCAGTCTGTGTTGAAGGCAGGATGAGCGCCCATCCATCATAGGCCTCTGTCCCAGCTGCAGTAAAAATCTCCCTTCATTGCAGACAGTGTGCAAATATATCAAAAGTAATTTGATTACTTTATTTAATGAAAAAGTCACATTTTTGTTATTTCAAAATAAGTGTTACTCCCATCACTGGTAGCAATAAATAGAAGCTGATGTTCAGAGAGGAGCTCCACTGCTGACTGGGCCGCAGTCTGTGGAACAAAAACTGCTGCAGATTCAACCCAAAGACCTAAAAGTCATTCTGCAAAGCATAGAGTCAGGGGAGCTAAATATAAATGCAAGCCACACTCTTCAGATTTGTTTTTGGAGAAGGGACTTAAAACCTCCTCACAACGATGGATCATTTGGACTTTCATGTTGAAGTCACCTGATGTCATTTTATCTGATTGCAGCATCCTGAAAAGGAAAACCGTTGAAAGTATTGAAATGTGAGGAAACGTGTCCGTGTGCTTTCAGTCGGCCCTGGTGTTCTGGCTGAATGAAGGCGTGGATGGAGTCCAGCTCTCCGGAGTGGAGCAGCTGGCTAACGCGGCTCCGTCTCTCTGGGCCGACATCCGGGCCATCATCCAGAACGGCACAGATATGGATCCCAAACGTGGGTCAAAAAGGTGCAAGATTCTTCTTTAACCTGTGATCTTTGATTCTGAGACTTTTTTCCCCCAGAAACCTTTATAATCATAATGTTTCCTGCTCTGGCTTTACATCTGCGGTTCAGACGGTTTTCATTGGCTTCCCAGATCATATGATGTCATTTAAAAAAAATATTTGCTCTGGTTTTACTGTCATAAAACGGGACAGATGGACCCAGTATTCAAGGCGACACAGTCAGTAGGAAAAGTAAAAAATGTTTATTAAACACAAAACATAAAGGAAACCGAAGCGCGGAGCTGTGGATCACAGCGGCTGCAGGGGGGCGGGACGAAGCTTATCACTGGCGCTCTGGATGTGGGAGAAACAGGGAAGTGACCATGATCATCTGATGGAAGATGATTATCTGTGAGTCACTTTCTTGGTTTAACGGTTCAGTCCATCCAACAGGAACAAAGCTGTGTTTTTGTTTGAAAGGAAGTCGCATATATTTGGAAATGTGAACGACAACACAACAGAATCGGATTTAAAAAACAAAACAGAACTGAGCATCGGCCTGCAGTGAGAACGCAGCCTGATTGAGCTTTTGGTGTTTTTCAGACTCCTGCTCGGCGTCACAGAAAGCTCCTCGGCTGAATACGTGTCCGCCCTTCTTTCCTCCACTGGAGTGGACCTTCTGATATCCAACGTGCTGACATCAGGTGACCCTGAGCCTTCCCGTTACGCTGACACCATCCAGACCCTGTACTCTAACGTCAGTCAGGAGAGGCTGACCTGGAACCTGGGGGGTCGGGTTGAGGGTCACCTGGCCTCCTTAGTGACCCAGGCTCATGTCAGGCTCTACCAGCTGCTGCTGATGACCCTGCCAGGGACGCCCGTCTTCAACTATGGAGATGAGATCGGCCTGATGGACGGGGTGAGACAAGCCCTACCTGATTCAGCAACGTTTTCAAGCTTTATTTGACAGCAAATAAAAGCACCAAAGAAGAGTCTCTGACTGATAAGTTTTGAGAAAAGAAAAGTAACTTGTTTTGGTTCTTATTTGCATTAGGACTCCAAGTTTCCCAAGATGCTTTGGGACTTTGAAGAGGAGCTGAACGGGACTCTGCAGGTAAACATCTGGAGGACAGCTGTGCTGCTCACACATTAAAACCTCTGCTGAATTAAAAGTTTAATAGAAGAATTTATTAACAATAATAGTTCAACTACTTTTCAGTTAAAAACCTTTGACTACATCAGTGAAACTAAACTAAAGCTAGTTAGCTTCTATGCACACATAGGGCTCTTAATGAGAACAGCTAGAAAACATAATTAATAAAATGATGCAAAGAAATCACAGTTCACATGTTTTTATGTGTGAGAACCAAAGTTTGAAATGAGGTCAAATTAGCTTTTATAAAGTAAAGCAATTGGAAGGTGATGAAACCGGTTCACGGTGCAAATCCAGGGAGGTACGGTAATAATAACATTATTGGATGACATAATATTTTATTAAATGATTTGTCTAATCAGGAATCAATAACTGTTTAGAGAGTTGATTCTTAAACTTATGTCTTCATATGAGAGTAACGAAGGTCAGGAACCCTTATAGCAGAGGGTTTAGCTTCTGAACGTTTTGTTTATTAAGAAAGCGCTATAGAATAGCACCAATTCACATCATGTCATGCTCACACTGAGCCTGGTTCTGCTGGAACCAGGCTCAGAATAGAAATAAATAAACTGAATAGAAAATGTATGTGATGATGAATGGTTTGCACCAAAGCTGAAATGTCGATTACAATGCAAATTGTAGTTCACAATAATGATTGATTGATTGATTGATTGATTGATTGATTGATTGATTGATTGAAATTAAGCAGCAGACCAACTTAACTTCAAACAGAGGTTGAGAAAATGACCCATTTGCCTGCAGCGACAGACAAGGAAACAAAGTAAAGACTGGAACTAAGAGAAAAAGAGGACAGGCAGACAAATGTGTCCTTTGAAGATCCTACTTTAAAATACTTTTGCAGATGGGTCTTAGTTTGTAGAGCAAGGTAAACCTGCATCCTGTTCCGCCAATGTTCATAACTGATGGCACGGCTTTGGCTCTACACCTGCAGAGGAAGGGTGCACCATTATTGGAAAGCGTTCAGGTGTAAAAACTAGTGTGCATGTATGTTTAACCCATGAATCTTCTCTGTGTTTTTCCAGGAGGATCAGAAAGAGAGGCTGTCGCTTCGCAACTTTTTCTGCTCTGTGAGCGAGCTTCGGGCTAAAACGCGCTCCCTCCTTTATGGGGACTTTTCCCTCCTCTCTAATTCTTCCTCCTCTTTGGTTTACCTGCGAGTCTGGGATCAGAACGATCGTTACCTGGCCGTCTTTAACTGGGGGACGGAGGAGGAGGCAGCGTTGAGGATGAACCATGCAGCCCTGCCTCCCCACGCTACTGTTGCCCTCAGCACCAACGGTAGCGCCCTTCCTGAAGGCAGCTCTGTGGACCTGATGAGTCTGCGGCTCGGTCCAGGACAGGCCGCACTCCTCAAGCTCCCTTACTCTGGATAGAAGAAATGTTCACAAAGTTTACACGCTCTTAATGTTCATTCATTTTAGCGTAAAGTGTTTCTGAGCCCTAATGAGAAAAGTTTTCCACCTGAACTTTAAAAGTTCAGGTGGAAAACCATCAGGTTTGAAAAAAATGTATTAGGCTCGAGTTATTGTGCTGCAAACATTGTGACTTCTGTTGTCTGCTTGATCATCAGTTCTCCAGGGAAGAAGATACTTTGGGTTTGATAATTCAGCTTGTTTAAAATGATCTGTGAAATCAATGTTCTCTGTAAACAGGAGCTACGGCTTCATGTTGTCAATGTGCAGAAGGTTGAGGAGGTTTAATATAGAAAAGGGCCCTTCGGTAGAAAGAGTCATGAAAAAACAAAGAGATAATTTACACATTTACCTGTTTTGTTAAATTCCAGACCAAACACAGGACAGATCAATTGGAAGCAGCAATATAAAGATAAACTAAGATGACAAGAAGAGGTCAGACTGATGGAAGATGAGGATGAAGGAAAAGTAGAAGAAGAAGCATCCAATGAGGATGAACTGATGGAGGGGGGTGCAGAGAGGAAGGGATGAGGAAGAGATTAAAGGAAAAGAAGAGAAAGAGAGGAACTGCTAAAGCAAAGCTGAGCAGAAAGGTGGACGTCCCTTCAGCTCTGAGATGCTGCTGATCCAACAGTTATAAACCTTATTTTTGTGCTTTTTGGTCGTATTGTCACAGCTGCTTTGTTTTATGTATGAATCTTGTATCTGAAACATCTGTGCAAATAAAAATAAGAATATACTGATATTAAGCAAACTAGACACAAACATTAATGGACTCTTTATTTACAGCATTAATTCGATCAGTAAAGGTTTTCATTTATGCACTGTGTCTTTATCAGACGCGTATTTTCTGTGAAAATAGTTTAAATCAATTATTACAGGTTTATTATTACTGGAGGTGTTTAGTTGTGTTTGGTGTTACTTCCCTCTGAAAGACCGTCCTAAAACTTTGGTGGTTCAGGTCTAACTTTGCAAATATTTCTCTCAATGTTAAATGTTTCTTACAGATTAACAAGGAAATTCACCACAGTAAAAAATCTCAGGAAGAGTTTCTGCTCTTATCGGTTTGTCGTCATTTTATTTCTATCTTTTAGGTTTTATGGTAAAAGAAACTCTAAAAAATTATGTTTTATTTACTGGAAGTGGTCGACCAGAAAGACCCAAAATTCAACCAGAGGCAACAGTTGAAGTTTGAACCGTTCATTGAAAATGAAACTGTTCCAGGACCGGAGGAATTCACCAGTCAGCAACCAGAAGGAGGATTCCAGAATCCGTCCAGGGTGGTTTGCAGGTTTCCTTCTTTAATAGTTACTCGTTGGACCAAGGAAATGCTCATGGTGAGATCTGCGATAACAGAAGACAAGCAGAAGGATGAAGAGGACAAACGAGTTTGGAATACGAGAGTCCGACCCAGTTGATCCAAGATCCAGAGACGATCCAGGGGAGAAACCGAGACAAAGTTCAGGGCACAGAAAACAGGTGAGAGATCCAAAAACCACAATGACAGGTCCAATAGGATTCAGGCAGGCTCAGAGAATCAGGAGGCAGAATCGGGCCAGAAACAGGCAGACAAGTAAGAGGAACGCTGGATCAAACTCACAGATGGCCTTTAATAATCTGGCAAACTGCAAAAACTATCTAGAAATAATAAAATATTAAGTGTATTTACCCTTATTTTGAGTAGATAGATACATAAGATGATTTACTAATAGAATTTGTATTTTTACTCTTGAAATGAGATGAGATGATAATCACCTGAAATAAGACAATGCAATCATTATTTTTCTTTTCTTAAATGTAAATTTTCTTGCTACATTGACAATCTATCTCACTTACTTCCTGAATACAATAAACAAAATCGCTAATTTTTAGAAAGAAAAAAGACTTTAGATCAGTGTATAATGAGGTGAGCAGGTGGATCTGATGGTGGCTGATGGGAAACGAGGCGAAGCTGGCAGGTGTGTTGAATTCTGAATCAAACCAGCGCTGGTGCCAGAAATCATGACAATTATTAAACCGGAGGTTTAGGTGTGAGTAAGAATATTACGGTATCATTTTCATCTCCCCCTTCCAGAACTGGTACTGGCTTTTTTTCGCCCATATTTACCACTGATGTTCTACTCCTGAGCCTGTGATAGACGCCAACTTTCTCCAGTCAATTTGATCCACACTATCTGGCTCTGTCCTCAGCTCTCCAACTATTGGTCCAAGGTTTTTGCTATTTTGTCGGACATTGTTGGCATGAAACTGGAGCTTGTTTGGGGTTGCACCTTCTCACAGTTTCAGAAGTGCTCCCTGGCTTCCTGACCTTTTTGGCATCTCTCTCTTCTTTCCTCCTGTTATGTTTGTCAAGTGGCCCTAAGAGTGCTAATGCAATCAAACCAAAGTGGGTTAATTAGTGTGAAGGAAGGTGACATTATGGGGCAAGGAAGGGAAAAGGGAAAAGGAGAGGAAGTAAGTAAAAAAATATATAACTTAACAGTAAAAAACAGAATAACACAAAGCCAAGCCTAACTGAAAACCACAGACTGAAAATGAAACAACCAAAAATCCCAGAAATGCAGCTCCTAACAAAACACTACGGTGGATTTAAGCATTAAATGTGATTTTAAAGATGAGGAATTATTTTTTAATATAGTTCAGTTAAACCAACCAGACTGACTTCAATGAACTACTAAAGCATTTTACATAAAAACTTTCACCATCGTAAATCTCTCTTTTTGTGTCCTTCATTATAATAAAAGCTGAATTATGTTGTTTGGACAAAAGTACTTTAACATCCATCATCTTCTCCTGCTGTCTACAGGTGAGAGGCAGCGTCCATCTTGGACAGGTCACCAGTCCACCACAGGACAACACAGAGACAAACAACCATTCACTCACATCTAAGGAGAATCTAGAGAAGAAAATTAACCTAACAGTCATGATTTTGGACTGAGGGAGGAAGCAGGAATACCCGGAGAGAACCCACGCATGTTCAGGGAGAACATCATGACCTTCACTGTTAATTTGCATGTTTTATTATTGATTCAACATTTGTAATCACAGAAGCAATCTGAGATTATATTCTTTATTCTAAGGGGGAACCAGTAATAAATCATCATTAAAACAACAGAAACTAAAGAACCATGAGAGGAAACTGCTGACTTTGCATCCATGTTCAGCTTAATGTTTTCAGAGGGATCATTTTACTGAGGTGGGTGGAGTAAAAGTAAAATTATTTAATGACTTCAGAGAAGTTTATAGAGAGATTTCATTTTACTTTAATATGATACTGAGGAGATTTAATTACTTCAGGAAAATAATTATTTGAACACCCTGCTGCTTTGCAAGTTCTTCTACTTAGAAATAATGGTCTGCAATTATCATAGGTGCATGTCCACTGTGAGCAGGGGTGCTCAAGTCCAGTCCTCAAGAGCTACCATCCTGTAACTTTTAGATGCATCTCTTCTCTAACACACCTGAATCAAAAGGCTCAATCCCCTCATTTAGCTCAGCAGAGGTGTGGTAATGAGCCACTCATTTGATTCAGGTGTGTTAAAAATGGGCTGCATCAAAAAGTTGCAGGATAGTAGCTCTTGAGGACTGGACTGAGCACCCCTGATGTAGAGAGAGATGTGTGTGTGGTGGGAGCGTAAACTAATTGTCTCTGCTATTTATATTTACTTACGCACAAAAGCAGTTATACAGAAAGAAATACTTGGTGTGGATAGTTGGTTGTTTTTCCCTCTCATTGCGCTCCTAGTGATCAGCAGCGCTGCGTCACGGCGTACAAACAGCACGGGATCTCATGCCGACGCCGCCCCATACGGCAGAGCCACCCTGGGCGTCTGACCATGTCGGCCATTTTAAACTGGAACCTGCTGCTGAAAGCGCCTTAAAAATCACCGCCTTCTACAAACCACAGGAGCTCAACTTTAATTCATACTTTGCAAACAATTTATTGATTATCTTTTTTGGAGCATACACATTTGAAAATATTTGTTTACCTGAAACTGCAACTTCAGTTAAATAAATGTTTACAATATACAAAGAAAATACAGGGAGCAGAGTTGTTTTTTTTAATAGATGTGCATCAGACACAATCAGTGTTTTTTTTTCTCTTTAGCTTAATCAGAGAGGAAACACCAAAAAACTGAATTCTGACCTTTTTAGCAGGTCTGAAACAAACCAAACTGCTGCACACAAACACGCCCACACTCACTCACCAGCCGAATGGAAAGGAGGGGAAAACAAAAAGATGAAAACGAAAAACAAGCAGGAACTTCTAATGGAGGAACTGAAAACAAACCGGGTCAAAACCAGGCACTGAACTGAACGGACCGGTGTGTGAATGCAAACAAACACACCAGCCTGCAGCATTCGACTGGAAACCTAAGCCCTGGATGCTCACATGGACGTCAGGAGGGAAGCGTGAAAGGTGTGAGGGCTGCAGATGTTCTCCATGAGGCGTCCTCCTGCGGCAGGCAGGCCGTCGCTCCGCTGGATGCTCTGGCAACACGGACAGATGATTTCGGCGCATGCTCGGTGTGACGGTGGCCATCTTCACAGGTCAGTTCAGGTGAAAGCCCTTTTCCATGGTGGCAGCTAACAAACGCTCCCTCATTATGTCCTCGGATGAATATTCAGGGAGCTTCAGGTAGTGAACGCAGGTATTTACTGACGGGTAACTGGAGTCTGTGGCATCCACCTGAGGAGGAGGAGGAGGAGGAGGAGGAGGAGAACATCAGCCACTCAGCTTACAAAGTCAAGCTGGGAGATTTTAACAACTCAAAGAGCAAACAGACCTTCCGGACTACAGTGAGGCGTGGGTGTAGGTTGGCCAGGCCACCAGGGGGCAGGGTGGAGCAGCCGGTGGTGAACTGCAGGAAGGCCTTCCTCTCATCAGACGACATTCCACATAAAACTCGGACAAAGCGCTGGAATCCGGGGCTGAGGGGAGCAAAGCAAACTCAGTCCTCCTGTCGGGTTCCTTTGGATTCTAGAACCAGAAGTGCGTGTAACTCAGGCGGTACCTGTCTCTGGTGTAACCCAGCTTTGGTTCTGTGTAGTTGATGATGTCATCAGCGTTCCAGGAAGGTGACTGGTTGCCGCAGAGGACCATCTGCACCTCTTTATGGCTGAAGGAGCTCAGCTTCTCCATCGGGAACACTCGATTAAAACCCTCTGAAGAAGAGAGCAGAGTTCATGAGCATGGAAACAGAAACGGAACGTTTGCAGAACTCCAGACAACCTCCGCTGGGTTTGATTGGTTAGAATAAGGCGGCATTTATGGAACTATTTCTGCCCTTCATTCAGTCATGCTGGAATACTTTGATCAGGCCGAGATTCTTCGTCATGCGTCCTGAGTGGGGCAGAACGTGGTGCAACTGGCGCCCATTAGCCTCTCTCCATCACCTGACCGGGAATCAAACATTCACAAAAAAATGCTTGAAACACTAGTGCCTTGTTTATTTTTGTACAGTGGGCTGACAGGGAGGGGGTGCGAGACAGAAGGGGAGAGACATGTGGTCAGCCACGTGGAGGACGAAGGCCTCCATAAACAGACTGTTCGTGCGAACCACTGAAGCACAGCTCTCTGATTTTTCCTGTGAGATTAACAGATTTTATTTTCTATTTTCCCCCTTAGCGGATGTTTTACTTTGTAACCGCATCTCTCTTCCTGTCAGACCATGAAACTGCAGCTAAATTGCTGCATGGTCTGATTAAAACAGACCTGGGCTCTATCTCAGTCAGATCCATGCAGCCATCATCTCTGACTTTTAATCAGCGCTTAATGCCACCACCTCGTCCATAACGATTCTCTGATCGGACGCAAAATTGGATTTGTTGTCTTCAGGCCTTTAGATTTTAATCACTGGGCGTCTGGAGTAACAATCATTGTAAAGTTTACTCTGAGAGGTAATGCTCCGCCTCCTTTTGTTCTGTTTCCTGGAGCCCTTAGATCAACCCAATGTTTTTAATTTAGTCCGTGAGGCAGACACCCTGTCTACTTTAAGGCTAGTCTTAAATCTTTCCTTT
>NW_015151048.1:354239-355728 GCF_000732505.1 Cyprinodon variegatus
ATCAATCTGACTGGATGATCTGGTGAACTGGAAAGTGACCTGAGATGACATGATGTGAATTGGAGCTATAGAAATAAAGTGAATAGAATCACTGAAGAGTAGCTGCTGGGCTGCTTCCTTCACTCAATCAAACATTAGTTCAGGTAGAGGAGAGTTGATTCTGGCTGACTGAACTTGGCTCTGTGTGAAGTTCAAAGTGTGGAGAGAGGAGCAGAGCTGCTGATCAGGTTCTGTGTTTACCTTTAAAGGCCTCCATCTGCTGTTGGATCCCGGTGTGCATGCAGAAGTCAAACATCAGCTCCACGTACTCCTCCGCGTTCTCCACCGTCACCATCTGCTCTCACACAATCACATCAACAGGGTCAGATTTAGCAGCCTGAGACAGAAAATCCGGATCATTCGGCGCTGTTACCTCGTCGTCTCCATTTGGTTTGAGGTCTACAGCGGAGAAGCCATGAACCTTGGATGATGGACAGAACTGAAAGTTTAACCTGAAAAAGGAGGAGAAAGGTGTTCAGTTCCCACGGCAGCCTGAACCTGAGCTGCTGCGCTGCTGCACGCCTTTTACCCGAGGTCCTCGATGCTAAGGGGGGGTCCGGAGCCCATGGGGTTCCTCAGCATCAAGTCCTGCAGTCTAGTGTTCTTCTCGTCCTCCGACAAACTCTTACTGGACAAAATCTGTCTCCTCCTCACAGCCAGATCTTTGACCTCCTTCAGGAAAGTTGCTCTGAAGAGAGAAAAAAAAAGAATGTAATGAATCAGGCTGAGCTCTCGCTTTGGTTCAGAGGAGAAGGAAACCGCCGCACTCAGAGAAAGATCACTTTAAAGCTAAAAGATGAGTCTATAAAGACGACAAACTTTCCCCCCCGATAGGTGACAACCTGCAGCCTTTAAGGTTAGGAAGGGATTTCCATTTTAACTTAAACACTAAAGTTTCAACAGGAAGAATTTAGATTCAAATCATTTGAATCTAAAAGTTTCACGTTTTGTCTTCGTCTCCATAAATCCGACCAGTGGAAGAATTCAGATAATCAGCCACCCAATCAGATATCAGCTGGATTATAAAGGATATTTTGGGCCTAAAGGTTTTATAGACCCAAATTTTCTAGATCTTAATGATTCGTTGAGGTGATATTTTAGATTCAGACAGTTCAGCATTAAGAAAACGATGCTGGTAGATGACAGAATAGGGATGAGGTTTAACTCTACAGCAGTAAACATTCACAAACATTGACGTGTTCGTCTCCAGATTTAGTGGTTTCTCGTTAACTGTTACCATGACAACTTCATTTGTCGCTTGGACACATTGATCTGTTTGCTTATGCAACTCTGCCAGCAGCGAACCCATTTTAAGGGCATCGCAGCCACCTAAGAGTCTTAAGCTACGTTCCCACTGCAGGTCTTAACGCTCAATGCTGTGAAATCCGATTATTTTGCGCTGAAGTTCATTTGTAAATATATGCGACCTGCATGTGATCTTAAGTGTCCT
>NW_015151048.1:360783-367456 GCF_000732505.1 Cyprinodon variegatus
TAAGTGTCCTGCATGTGATCTTAAGTGTCCTGCATGTGATCTTAAGTGTCCTGCATGTGATCTTAAGTGACCTGCATGTGATCTTAAGTGTCCTGCATGTGATCTTAAGTGACCTGCATGTGATCTTAAGTGTCCTGCATGTGATCTTAAGTGACCTGCATGTGCAGTAGAGGACGCAATGTGTTCTGTGTTTAGGGAAGATGGACGACAGAGCTGGAGCGCATCCTTCGATCTTTCATTCACTTCCCAATCTCAGCCCGTTCATCAACGCTACAATCTGTTCAGAAGGTTGTTTTTCTTCCTGCTGCTGCGTAGCAAGACACAGAGCAGCATTAATGGCCGGGAAGAAAATCTGTGTTATTCAATATTATAGAGTTTAAATAATTCGGAGGTTCAACAATATCAGTCAAAATATAAACGGGGAGGGGGGGGGTCAGACGTCTAGTAGGTCCTGGTTTCTCTGACCTGTGAGGGTTGACCAGCTGGAAGTCGTCCCAGGTTAGGATGCCATGGTACCAGGCGGGGGGTTTTGGTTTGGGGGGGTCCATGATGAACTCTGACTTGGAGTCCTCATCAAAGCTGCCCACGGAGTAGGTCTCCTGGCTCTCCTCAGTGGACGCCTCCGACTGCACCTCGGACAGCAGGTGGGCTCGCTCCGAGACGTGACCCGGAGGAGAGCTGCGCGACTGGTACAGCAGCTTGCTCATGTTTGCCTTGATGTCCCCCATGCAGAGCAGCTTGAAGAAGGGCTGAGACACTGGAAGGTCCACCAGTCGGTTGTCCTGGATGCACTTGGCCAGAAAGATCCCCAGGAAGTGGAAGAGTTTGGTGATTCGCTCCAGCTCCTCGCTGTCCTGTGGGAAGGGGGCCGGGAACAGCCCGCAGGATCGCTGCACATAGAAACCAGGAGGCTTCAGACCCCCACCCAGGTCCACCTAAAGCCACAGAGACAGCAAGGTCAGAACTGAAGGACAGAGACGCGTCTGCTGGGTTCAAACTGGTGCAAATCAAAGAACTGGACCTTTGACTGGCAGAAAGTCGAACCTTTCTGGATCATTTTGGTTCAAACTCAGGAACCAAATTCACTTTCATTTACAAATTTCACCAATTTAAACTAAATGTTCAATCTTTGTAGAACATTCTGGATAATCTGGATTAACAATATTACCCTGAACCGTTTGTAGTAGTTTAGAGGCGTCCGACCTTCATAAATCAAGACACAATCAATAATTGTTTTTTTAATAACACATTAAACTCTCGTAGAGGATTTTCCCTCTGAGCCACTTTATGTTCACACATGGGCTCCAAATAATCCAACAGAGATCATCTTAACCATCATTACCTATGAACAGTTCAAAAGGTCAACAGCTCTATAATCAACTCATTTAAATTCTGCTCTATGAGTCTGACCTGTCGTGACTCGTCGTCAGGGAAGTCGTCATCACACAGCCAGATACCCAGAGACGTCCTCTGGAACTCTGCCGCCACCAGAGCATAAAACTCCAACGTCGGACCCAGACCAGTTCCCTCCTCGCCCTGAAACTCCACCTGAACGCAAACAACATGGGAGTCACCTTCTAGAAACAGAGGAGTCAGAGTCAGGGTTCCCATCATGGGTTCTGAGCGTGTTCATCTCCTACCTCTAGCACAGACTTCCTGTCGGCGTGAATCTGCATGACTGACTCCGCCCATTCCATCATGGCGTCTCCTCGGGGGACCTTGACCCGCTCGTGTTTGAGCCGGCCCACCCTGAACTCTCCAGGGTCGTCCCTCCGCACTGTGGTTGAGGGCCGTGAACGCTCCATGGTTGCCTCCCGTCGGTTCTGGAGCCAGACGATGGCCCTGTGGAGGCAGAGGTCAGAGGTCAGGACAGCAGCACCATAACAAGTATAGATAAAGTGGAAATGAAACCGTTAAACTAATTCAATTCACCAGATTATGTCTATTATCAATGATTATGTTAAAACCTGTAAAATATGTAAACATAGAGGAGAAAACAAAGCAATGTTTTATCATTTTTTTGGCAAGGGCCCCGCCATGTTGCAGTGGTGACATCACGGCGTTTCATCTAGCAGTTGAATCCATCGATAAAATTCAAAAGCTTTCTGCTTTACATAATCTCTGCAACTGGTGTTCTGTGGGGTAACGCTGATAGTCGGGCCCCCGGCTCCAAAACGGCCCCTCCCTCCCTCCCGACAGCTCGATTTGGACGCCCAATGGACTCCAAGCAAAAGGATTTAGACGATCCTGTACTTCCAGCTTCGTCTTCCTTCATACCAAATTTTGTTCAAAGTGTTCTACGGTTGTGATGCATCACTGGAATGTGTTTAACTGCTAGCTGAAGCATTAAGTAGTGTTGCACCGATACAGATACCAGTATTGGACGGGGCCCCGATCTAGCCCTAAAGTGGTGGTCTCGGTATCAGCGAGTACCAACCAATAGGGCACTGATACCATTTTGAGAGCCAGAAGTTTCTTCAACTATTGTCACCCACTCCAGGTAGGCAATAAAAAGTTCTACTGGATTCACTTTGTATTACATTTTTTCCTGCTTCACAAAGGTAGGCAGCAGCTCGACATGAAGCCATGATGGCGATTATTTTACATTGTTATAGTATCGGCCGATACTGCACAGCCAGGTATCGATATCGGGGCCAGAAAATGGCATCGGCGCAACACTAGCATTAACCAGCGCTGTGACATCACCGTTTACAGTACTACAACATGCTTGTGCCATGTCAAGAAATTATATATTTTACATTTATATTTTTCACATACCTAATTCATTCTTTAATTTACTATTCTCAATGACATTAAGTTTGGTTAACTTTTTCATTTACACCTGTTCAGGCGGGATCCAGAAAGGAAAACACCTCAAACGTCTCCATAGGATCCGGGTCTTCTAGCATTCATTAAGGACACAGTGCCCTCCTATACTAAAGCACTTCCCCTCAAAGGAAAGGTTGTTACCATAGAAACAACCAAAGCAGAGCTGGGATCCCTTTAGGCCTGGTCGGGCTGATACCCTTCCCCTCCAATAGCAGAGCTTCTTGTTATGGCGCCGCGTTCAGACTCACCTGGAAGCTCCGAAAGCCGTGCAGGTGAAGTACAGCTGTCTGGTCTCAAAGGGGATCAGGAACGGACATTTAGACGTGAGCTGTTCACACCAGTCAGGCAGCGCCCCGCTGGCCACCGCCAGAGGCTCCTGGAGGAGATCAACCACAAAGCAAAGCGTTCACAGATACGTAGCAGCTAGCTTAGCTGAGGGTTTCTGTCTCTACAACAGAAAATGACCCCAATAGCTAAAGAAATCGGAACCTTTAGCTCATAGAGAAACTTACTGAATAAATATTTAATTTAAAACTGAATGAGAAAAATCAGAACAAAGGGTAAAAAAAGAATTTAAAAAAAGTCTAGTTTAAACTTCAGGTTCCTGACCAACCAATGCCTGATGTGAAACCTACTAGCAGCAAACATAATATGGCAGATTGCAACAAAAACCAGGAGCCTGACCTCGATCTGCTGCAGGATCTTGGTGGTGATCTTCTTGCTGGTGAACTCCTCTGGTGATGCATTGAACTGCAGCTCCTCAACATCTGAACAGTTAAAGCAGAAAACAAATCAGGAAATGCAGAAAGGGATTTTACATCATCTTCCTCTTTATTCTGAGATCTGCTCCTGGTTCTTTCTTTTTTATATAAAAACCTCCATGTTTAACCTTAAAAGGCTCTGAACTGAATGAGTGTTTATAGAAGCAGGTCAATCACTTCAGGGAGGCACAATAATGTGGAAAAAGGATTCATGGAAAGAAGGTTTTTATAGATAATATTTTCCTACTTTCATAGATTGGGCCCCAAAAAAACAACTCTATTCCTAAATCCAGTTTTTTTTCCCACTTTACTCAAACGTACAACCAATCATTTCCGTAATTACTTAAAAGTTCAAACTTAGATGTTAAACTAAAGATGCCCATAACTTTAAAGCGCCAAATCTCTCATTTATATAACTCAATGATGTCATTTAGAAGTGTATCAACAGACAAACAGACGGTCATTTCAAACAGCCGTGGATTAGAGCACTCAACTGGCTGAATGGAACTTCTTCTTGTCTACGTCTCAATCCGGTTCAATTGAAAGTTCACCATCGTACTCACTATAGGAAGGTCCCACTTGCTAAAATCTAGCCTGAAACAGATCAGTCATGTGATCCACCTGGTCGTGCTCTAAGCTGGGAGAGTTTTGGGAAACAATATTTGGGATTTTGAAAGTGGCTTTTGGCCTAGATCTACGGCCCAGCCCTATAAGGCTATATTTGGGGTGGACGCTGCAATGGTCAATAGTAGAAAAATGTTATCGCTCTTGCAATACTTTTAGAATGGAAATACCGATTACCACAGAAGGCATCAATGCGGCTTCCTGTTATGATGATGCTGCTAAAACGTTAAACACTTTCTTAGAGGATCAACCAAAACCTTCTATAGGACCCTTTACTGGTTTACTTCAACTAACTTGCAGCTCTACCTTCTCATTAGTAAACAAGCTTCAACATAAAGTCATTTCCTATTAGAAATGTTTATCATTATCATTCATTATTATTAATTTTATTTATTTAATTATTTTTCTTTGCCAGCACAGGGAGGGTAGGACGGGGTTTATGAAAATATACATTTTTAAAATGCTGCGTAGATCTTGTTCCATTGTTCACCATCGCCAAAGGAATTGGAAGAAATATAAATTACAACCTGTATGACATGGTACATGTTTAAAAATAAAAAATTGAAGGAATTCTTTTTCTTTTTATTATATACAATCTCAAATCTAAATGTATATATTTAATACCTCAGTATCAAAAATGTGTTTACAGAGATTGATGTGGAAAAAGTCTGAGATCCTCCATGTAACTCTTACTGTTTCTGCCCCCCATTCAAACCAGTCTTATTCCAGTCTATTCCCTACCAAACTGGGAGCCGTTCTCCTGCTCATGTAGTTTTCACAGTAAAGCTGATAAAGTGATAAACTGAGACGACCAGCTGCATAAGAGCTTTGATGAAGTCTAACTAAGAGAAGATGTCTGCCGTACCCTCCTGCAGCGTGCGTGCGTTAGAGGCCGTGTCGCTTCCGATGATGTAGAGGATACGCAGCAGCTGCAGGACGTCCTCCATCCCACAGGCGGTCTGGCTGCATCCAGCTTTAGCCTGGGCAGCCTCTCTGACCCAGCCCAGGATCTCGCTGCTCTGGCTGCCAATCAGAGAGCTCGGACTCAGACCGCCGGAGCGACCCCCGACCCCTGAGCTGTGTTCAAGGGACTCCTGAGGACAGAAATGATCAGAGCTCAGCATTAAGGCGCCTCCAGAACCAAAATGGCTGCGATGACGATGAACCTACCATCTTCCCGCTGTCCTTCTCTTTATCAGAGTCTTTCAGCTCTCTGTACATTATCCTGCAGGACAAAAACGGCCTCAGTAAACATGAACCTCAGCGCTGAGTCAGGTTGCGGTTGGCTGCTCTTACGTGTACGTGGGCTCCCAGATGCGCCGCAGCTTATCCGTCTTCACTGAGCCGCTGCAGGAGAGCTGCAGCAGCCGCTGAACGTAGTAGAAAATGGTCAGCTTGTAACTGGAGAGAGGAAGCTCCACCTCTCTGGTGGTACCCAGACCAGGAACCTGGAGACACACATGGAGGTCAGAACATAAACAGCAGGAACATTCTCTAAGTTAGAACCTCTGATATCTGGGCCAACTTCCTGCAGCGTCGCTCCTTCTGCAGCAGTACAACTCATGATGGATTCTAAAATCCTGAAACGGGTCGGATCCCTGAACCGGGTCGGATCCCTGAACCGGGTCGGATCCCTGAACCGGGTCGGATCCCTGAACCATGGTCCAGTTAGCATCTAAGCTATTATTTCCTGGGATGTTAGATTTAGCTTAGATCAACCTTGTCCTCTGCTCTGGAGGAAGAACAACAAAAAGATCAACTGTCTTTTCTTTTGGATGATATTTGAACCTTTCGGGTCTCTACCTTCTGTCCAGAACCCAGCTGTGACCCGTTCAATAAAAGATCCAGTAACCCAAAAAGGCGGCCTGAATTTCAGCATAGAAGGGACAGATGTTCCCTCGCTAGGATAAAATACCCTAAAAACAGAGGATCTAGAATCGTCCTCTCTTACCTTGAGTGTCAGTGCAAGGTGAGGGGAAGGAGCGCACTCCACTTCCTCCCGGGCCTCGGATCGAGGAGTTCCTGAACCAGAGGAGACAGAATCTGCTTTATTACTAATTTGAAAGAAGTAAGAAAGAAGTAATCAAGAGAAGCCAAACCTTCCTCACTTTGCCCTTCAGTGTCATTTGGTATCAGTTTCATGGTCACCAAATACAACAAAGATCAAATCTAAAAGGATTTATAGGATCCAAACGAACAGATCAGGGATAAATAATTAAAAATCATTGAGGTCCCAATAAAGAAAAAACAACCAGTAAAGGTCTGGAGACATTTTTAAATATAATCGTTACTTTAGGCAGAATTAACACTGAAATAAAACAAGGTTTTTATGTATCCATGTTATAAATTAACTTTTGAAATAAAAAAAAATAGAAGAAAAAAAAAGGAACATTTTTCCATTTTAAAATCTAAAGTGTTTTTGAAGTAGAGAACAACAATCGTTCAGTTTGGTTTATAGA
>NW_015151048.1:368816-372429 GCF_000732505.1 Cyprinodon variegatus
AAAAAAAAAAAAGTATATAAATAATTTTTCTAAATAAAATTTGATGGGAGTAAAATAAGACGACACTTGGTGGTTCCAGCTTCTTTTCTGACCTTAAATGTTTGGCTAGCATGAAGCTTGGTTTATGCTTGATGCTGGAAGTCATGCGGGTGCTGGCGGCCAGCTGGGTGTCGGCTACTGATTCCATGCAGTTAGACTTTCTGCACAGATCACTTTGCAGCTACGCAGACAAAACTGTGCAGGAAACATGGCGAGCGAAAAGCAGCTCCTGCTTCCAAGGGTTTGCAAATAGAAACATCTAGAAGCATTCCGTAACTTAGCCCAGAAATATCAGCACTATCAACACATTGTGGGAAAATTCTAGGAAAGAAATGACCATCACTCTAAGACGCCATGAAGAGGCGTCAGTTATAAGCGGCTGTGGTGGTGTCAGCTTGCTCTTTGAGCTGGAGGTCAAATGTCAAACCCATCATTTCCCTATAATGGTTCCCAACTTTGGACTGGTGGTTGTCCAGTTGGAGGTCGGCGGCCTACCAGGGGAGGGGATCTCCAGGTCGGTGGTCTGTTGGACATTAGTTCTTCCTGGACGGGGGTCGAAGGCTGGGACCAAGGCAGAAAACTGCCTCTTGAGGACAAAGTCATCGTCCCACGTCCTCCTGCGTCCTCCTTTGGTCTCGTACTCTTCCTCCTCCTAAAAACACAGAAAAGATGAAGATCGGGACCAAACCGACCAAAGCTAAACACGTGTGCGTGGCAAACATACCAGGACCTCCTCGTACTCCTGATCCTCCTGATTGTCGTCTTCATTTTCGTCGTCATCGTCGTCGGGCTCAGGCAGGTCTTCTTCGTCGTCCAGCTCAGCCAGCAGCGTGTTAGCTCGGCAGCTGTCCAGGAAATCTGCAGAAACACATGAGGTGACTGCAGAAGGCAGACAAAGGAAAGAGGACAGCCCGACCCAGGTCACCCTCCGTTTGTTCTGCTCGTAACGACTAGAGAGACGCAGGCCTGAAATAGCCGAGGGCATCCATCTTGCCTTCATTCCATGTGGCCGACACAGACAGAAACCAAGTGTTTGGGACATTAAAGTCCATAAAAGCAGCGGTTCTCACTGCAACTCTGACATATAAAATGCAGGATCAAGATGCAGTGAAGTTAATATTTAAATAAACTCAGCCGTTCATCCTAGCTGTGAATAGAGGAGATCACAGAGTGAAGACTGCTTTGATCGTTTCACCAATTTAAAAACCTAAAATGAATCTCAGCTGCTGATCCCAGAGATCCTTGGAGCGAGCCCAGAGCCGCGGGGCGAGGCCAGCGCCGCGGGGCGAGGCCAGAGCCGTGGAGCGAGCCCAGAGCCGCGGGGCGAGGCCAGAGCCGCGGGGCGAGGCCAGCGCCGCGGAGCGAGGCCAGCGCCGGGGACCATCATGTGAACACAAGGTAAAGATGTGAGATGATAGTTTCCATCTCTAGTCCGTTTGGAGGCAGAACAGCTATAGATTTTAATCATCTCCACGCCGCTGCTTTTTCCATGAACAGCACTTCAAACTGGGATGCAAATGAAATATAATTCAGAAATAAACTTTCCAAACATGTCTGTGAGAGGTAAAACACTGAATGTCTGCATATCTGATAAATGTCATTTAAAACCTAATACTGGGGGCATCTAAAGAAGTTTAGCTAGGCTGCTCTGAGATAAGCCTCAAAGTGAGGTTTTGAATGAATCTGCGACATGGCACAAGCTCCTTATAGGATAGGTGACGCAATCATCTCCTCCAGCAGCCAATCAGGATTGGCCCAATGAGATAAATGCTTCTATGGAATAAGGCAAGGGATGTATCCCATTGTGAGACATCAAAACGAATGCTATGAATGAGAACCTAATATTGGGGGTATGACCCGTACACCGGCTGCTGCAGGTTTGAATCCCGGTCCTGCTGACCTTTGCTGAATGTCTTTCCCATCTCTCTAACCCACTTTCCTGTCTCCATACTTTCAAAAATGACAAAATAAAGGCCACTAGAGCCTAAAAATAATCTTAAAAATAAAACCATATATCCAAGAAATGATTGGCCATTTAATCCAAGACTTTCTACTCTAAACATCCGGTCAAACCAACGTGATTCCTGCTGATAAATCCTCTGATGGACATCAACACTTTGCTGCTTCTTGTAAAGCTTCATGTATTTGCAGTGGAAGTGAATCATTTCCATTCATAATCCCATTTCAAATCAAACTGCAGCATAAAGAAGTTTTGCTTCCTGCTGAGTAAATTTGCAAATACAGGAAAATATTGCTTTAGAACTCCACTCCAACCGCAATAAAATGAAGGTTAACAGCTGAATTAACACAATCATTCCTATAACAAGAGTTTGATTCAAACTAGAACCAAAGGATGGATGCAGGTTACTGAGTGAAGTTAGACGGCCGAGCAGCTGAAGCAGGTCACATGAGCCTCTAGAGTGTGTGTTTTTTCATTTTTTTGTTGTTGTTGTTGGGTTGTACTAACCATAGAGTGAGAACTCTGCTTCCTGTCCCGTGTCACTTTCACTGGATGTGGACGTCAGGCTCGTGGTCAGAGTGTTACTGAGCAACTGTCCCACTGACAGACCCGTTGTTGCTGTGGCTACGTTATTGCCGCTGGTTACTATGGATGTTGACATGGTAACTGTGGAGGTGGTGCCAGTGGTGGTGAGATTAGGAAAGCTCTGAGCGCCCATGAGAGGAGAAGCTGCAAACAAACAAAAAACAAGTTGCAGTTAGTCTGAAACCAACGAATAAAAGCAGTAAAACAGTTTGTTATGCTGGAGTCAGCTGACGGGACACAGGGTTTAATATGATGAGATTCTGCACTGTGGGATCAGAGTTACCAACCTACAAAATAAAAAATAAAAAATAAACAGAGTAAGTTTTCTTGACAAGTTGATCTTAGAAATATTTCCAAGTGAATTCCTCAGTGAAGAAGAGCCAGTCCAGAAGACTAACCCAACTGTTTAGGACGTTGGCAGCCATGTTCAGGTCTGCACAGTAAGTGGAGGAACTGAGACTCATCAAAAATGACACGTCCTCACTGCCATGGATCCTTTAGCTTTACTGTCTACAGCAGGGAGTCTGCTCTCACTGTTTGTGAACACAGCACTGTTTTTGGTAATATCAACACTGCCCAGAACGACATTTTAATATTTGTGATCTAATGTGGAGCTCTAATCCTGATATCATATCCCACGGAGTAAGGATAAAGCAAATTGCTACATTTTCTTTAAAGGTATAGAGGACAAATTTAGCAAAAATGTTACTTTTACAATAACTGCTTTTCTTCTTGCCAAATGTGCCCCCGTTTGATTCGCCACTAAAACCTAACTGGATACATAAAGACTAGATGTAACAGGGAACGAGTGCGAGAAGAGCATAAGGCGAGCGCAGTCCGAGAGAAAAGGACGAGTGGGAGAAGGTCGGCCTCCATACCTTAAGTTCTCCCCTACAAGCAGGAAACAATGCATCTTTTTCTGAACGGTGAAAAACGGGTCATACAGAATCACAGCTGGAATTAATATGAGAATAAAGTCGCAACATTAGGAGAGCGGAGTCGCAACATTAGGAGAGCGGAGTCGCAACA
>NW_015151048.1:373134-377029 GCF_000732505.1 Cyprinodon variegatus
ATACCGTTTCAGAAAGAAAGATTTGAGCATCTGATGGCCGACCAGGACCACCAAACAGCAACCCGAATCCACTTTGTCTCAACATTTCATTATTTGTCAAATTGATGCCAACGTTTAACTTCACAGGATGCTCAACATTCCTCATTTTAGGGAAGACAGTGCTTCTTCTAAGAGTTGTCATAAAAAACACACAAAATATTATTCTCATAATGTTGGGACTTTATTCTCATATTAAAGAAAAAATCTCTAGGGTGGCCCTAATGCCCTGTTGTACAATCAATATCGATGAACTAAAGACGTTATTGGACCTGCTGCTAGTCCCATTGTTCCGTCACCTTGGGCCCACAGCTGATGAGTTCAGCTGCTCCTTCTCTGCTATCGAATTTCACTTTCATGTGTGACCGTTAGCACCTGTGTCCGTCAAACAATTTATTCGGTCTCCTTGTGGATAACTGAACGTAGCGGTTCGGCAACATGCAGCAACAAGAGTGATGAGATCTGACATCAACAACAAGACGAAACACTGATCTTCTCAACCAAACCCCCTAATCCCCCCGACTGCCTCTAAGTGATGCTTTGTTATTAGCGGAGCAGGAAGCGGTGCATACCGCAGCAGCATTAGCATGCTAACGTGTCAGTACTCACTGGCAGCGCTCATGACGTTCCTGCCCAAGGTGTTGGTGTTGTTGTCACTGCTGCTGCGGCTCAGGTTCATGTTGTTGGTGGCGTTGGTTCGGGACATGTTGGGCGCACGGCGAACAAAGGATTCCATGAGGCTGGCCTCGCGGGACGACAGGTTGGGTACACTGGCGCTGGAACTCATGGGGGCGCCGGCGGCCAGCAGGGAGCTGACGGACAGCCGGGTGTTTGCTGCCGAGCACAGAGGCCTCTGGGAGTGCGTGTCCTTGCTGGATGCCTCGGACACTGAGCTCACGTCCGGCGAGCTCACACTCACCAGTCCCATGGAGATGGCAGTCGCTGGGTCGGTGCTAGCCGTTGTCGTGGGGGACTGGTGCTCATCTCCAGTCACAGATATGTCCGCTGTGAGCGTCCCAGAGCTGGACCCCGATCCACATCCCGCCTCAGCCGAGGACAGAACCACAATAGGCTCCTGCTGATGTCCATCACAGCCTGGTCCTCCAGAAAGTCCTCCTGAGCCCACCCCCTGGTCAAGGAGCAGCCCCTCCGCCTTCAGACTCCCTCCACTAAGCATCCCAGCAGAGGAGCTCAAACTGATGTCAGAGGATGAGGCCACGCTGCAGACCGAGCTGCTGCTTCCTTTCCTGCTAGAAGAGCTGGCCCCGATTTTGTCAGGACAGTTATTTTTCACCAGGCTGCTCCAAGAAGGTTGTTGGGAGGAAGATGAGGTGGAGGACAACGATGCTGATGTGGTGCTGGTTCTGCCCATGGCCGCTGCTGTCACAGAGGGTCCCACCGTGGATGAGGCGGGACCTGAAACAGTGGATGAGACAGGTTTGGGTGTTGGCGCTGTGGCAGCCGACTCAGGGTCATACCCTGGAGCAAGCTTGAGGTCAAACTTCCCTTCAGCGCCCATACGGTAAGAGTTAGAGCATCCGCTAGCATCCCAGGTTACATCAATCCAGCCTGGATGGACAGAGAGATAGGAGGGAGACGGACAGATGGATGTCAGAGAGGCGGCAGAGGGAAACGGGGCGACAGCGACAGAGGAAGGCAGACAGCAGACAAGCAGCTTACAGTCCCAACAGCTCCACACAAAGACTGACAGAAAACCATTAAATCAACCTCATCTGCAGAAATCTGTTCTATCCTCAAGGATCAATAAGGATTTTAGCTAGGAATATTTCATAAGGTGTACAGCTGGGTGTATCACATTTTTAGGCTATGCGTGGGGTAGGGGGGTATCCTCCCCCGGAAAATGTTGAAAGGTAGACTCTCTGAAACGCTATTTCCTGCATTTTGAGGTAGAATGCAGCTAAAGTCTTGTCTTTGTTCCAACACTACTCTTGTCCTGATTATGTATGTTTGCTTGGCTAGAGGTGGACATTTCATAAGAAAGACATGAGATCATTTTCAGGTTCAATATTATGTTTCATAGGTTTTTTTAAATGATCAGAAAGTGTAACTTTAACTTACTGCTAAAGATGAAACTTGATTGTTAAATAAACAACAAGTTGAAGAACAATGACAAACTGGCACATCTTTAACACCATCTGCAAACCAACAGAGGAAGAAAAGCAGCCAGGACTGCTTGGATTTCTGTCCATCTGTTAAGAATACAGCCCACATTGAAACAGATGCTGAAACTTTTCCATGTATCTAAAGCCCTCGCCACACCTTGACGATTTAGACCAGCCTGATGTACAAAAAAAAACGCTGGCATACGTGGCATAAATTATGGGTATGTTTTGGATAAGTTATGAGCACACTGAAGCCTGCTGAAACACGTCGACCTACGGCAGGTACGTCAAGGTTTTGAGCATGCTTAAACTTTCCCGACGTATTCCAGCGTATTCTCATACGTGGGGCAACAATAGCAGAGCGGAGTTACAGCTAAGTTATCTGATCCTTCTCATGGGTTCATGGCATAGAGCTTATCCTAAATCTGAGTAACTTCTCCAGACTCCATCCCCATCATAAGGTGAGCCAGAAGGTGAGTGTAATGGATCCTCCCAGCGTTCAAGCCTATGACCAATAAACTTCCTAGCAGACATTAGGCTGAATCTGCTGCAATCTGCTCTTTTTATTTATTTATTCTTTTTTTCGGTTGGACGGACATGGCTGCTCCCCTCAGGGCAGCGACGCGCCTGAGTGAAGCAGCTTTAACTGATGCAGCGTAATGCCAGTGAAATGATGCTTGTGGATCAGTTGTGCATAAGCTAGGCTGTCTATGGAGATAAGAGTTGAACTCATTATCAATACGCTATGTATAACACATTGAAATAAATCCATAGAAAGTTCAGCGTATGCCAGCGTTTTTAGGAGATTGTGGGACGTCGGGCATATGCTGGCTAAACCATCAAGGTGTGATGAGGCCCTTGGTACATTTTGTAAATATAAGCTTGACGTGTTTTATGGGCAGTTATACCAGATAGGGAAATATTGAACATTTGAGAGAAGTGGGGGGAAAATGAGGGCGTACCAAAGATGAAGATGTTCTCTTCAAATGTGACCCTGTTGTTGGTTTCAGTCTCTAAAACACCAGGCTGCTGTTCTTTGGTCACAGCAACAGATTCATTCTAGTGTCTGTTTTCTTTTTAAAAACGAACGAACAGCTCACTGAGCTGCTTTACTTTAAAGTAGGATCTGAATTTATATAAACACTTCCTGAATAACTGATTTAGGAGAGACGGTTCAGCCTCAAATAATTCCATTATTTTGAGACAGACCAAGTATTGGTGAGATTTAGTCTAATTTCTGTTGCAGTCATTCTGGCCTCTCATTAAAAGGGAAAATGAGGAGTGAAGTGAGTTTAGGAAGGACAGTAAACCGCTGGTGCACCGTGTCTGAAGCTCAATCAGCTACTATGTTTGAATTCATTCTTTTGTGTAGAGTCCATGATGCAAAGCAGAGCAAATAAAATTTGTATCGATTCAAGTTGATTTCCCTT
Source organism: Cyprinodon variegatus (assembly GCF_000732505.1). Classification (NCBI taxonomy): domain Eukaryota; kingdom Metazoa; phylum Chordata; class Actinopteri; order Cyprinodontiformes; family Cyprinodontidae; genus Cyprinodon; species Cyprinodon variegatus. The sequence continues at coordinate 376,724 of NW_015151048.1, forward strand.
TGAATAATCCGATTCATAAAACCCTAAAATGAATCCTTTAAGGGAATCAAATGTCGTAAATGTCTGAAGCTGTTCCATGAACAAAGGCTGTGGTTTGAATTTATTTACATGATGGCATGTTGTTTGGGTCGGTTGACGGTAAATAAAAGTACATTCATATAACTTAACTGGGTTCAGTTATTTTTTCAAAGACTCCTTTTGCATCAGTGGCCTTAATTTTTGACGGTGGGCAGACAGCAAATGGGAGGAGAGAGAGGGAAGGCGTGTAGTACCGGTCAGCAGGCCGCTGTTCTGTCAGATGAGCAT
>NW_015151048.1:377125-388908 GCF_000732505.1 Cyprinodon variegatus
GTTTATCCCCTCAGTTTATCCCCTCAGTTTATCCCCTCAGTTTATCCCCTCAGTTTTGTACGAAAAATAAACTTTGAACTAACGGGCGTGTATTTTAATCGTGTACCAAAAAAGTATTCGATTTTTGTTTGAACCCAACCTCAGAATAATAAACCAGAGAACATTTGAAAACTCTTATTTATATAATGATGTGGATTATTCAGAAAAGGCTTTTAGTTCCAGAGGAGTGACTAGAAAATAATGTGACAGAAGAGAAAATAAAAGCAAAAGGAGAAAATAATTTCTGACATAGAAAGAATCCAAACAGAGAGAATACGATCAGACTTTGATGATTGGATTTATGGGGCTAAAAACATGAAATGAGGACGAAGTGAAGGAGGAAGGAAAGTTTGTTTCTGCAGGTTCTGCCGTAGGAATCAGTTCTATTGTGATGGATCCATGTCTGCTTTAGCTTGAAACAATGCCAACTATACGGTCAGCTTCTAGGGTTCACAGATCTAAGTTTTATCTGTTGTTTAAATTGTTCTTAGAAGGGCAGAGTGGCTGTATTGTTCTCCTGATAATAGAATATGCTGCTGAAGATTCTCAGTCATCCAGGTCACAGTCATTCCAAAAATCCACTGGACTCTGTTTCCAAGTTGGAAGATGTTTTTCTTCCATCCAGGAAGATTTTTCATTTCAAAATGTCAGAAATAGAGTTTAGTTCAGAAACATCAAAACCATGTTTTTGTTTAGAAAACATGCAAACTGAAACGGAGGAACGGGGGTCGTTTGGCTTCTTAGCCTGCAATGCCCCGTACCTGTCTATGTCTCTGAAAGGAGGGTTGTTAAAGGGAATAGTTGGCCTGGATGAACAGGCGAGGTCTTCTGTTCCCCTGTAGGGTGGAAAAAGCTTCAAAGATGGGAAGCAAAACATCTTCAAACTTGGAAACAAAGTCCAGTGGATTTCTTTTTACTGTTTTGGAACGGCTATGACCTGGATGACTGAGAATGTTCACCAGCATGTTCTATTAAAGGGCAGGCGGCTGTATTGTTCGCTTGCAGCCCTAATGTGGATGTTTGAAACCTTAAACTCACAGTGAGGTTAACACTGCGGCCCTCTGAGACTAAAGCGCTGTGTTAGAAGTCTGACTCTAGAGGTCCCACTGAGACAAGGAACTGCTTCTCCTGCTAAGACCAGAGAAATAATGGATTCTGCTCCAATCAGACCTCTAATAACTGGTTGAAAAATTTAGATTTCCCTCATTTTATATATTAATTTATCCTATTTCCTCAGTATAAAAGTTTTCACATTCAGTTTCACCTGCAAGGCCACACAGTTCCCCTGTGTGAGGGTGTTTGTAGACCAGACATAACTTCTTCCCATAACAAGCCAGATTCTTTCTCAAGGTTTATTCAGAACATATTACTGTTCAACCAAAGTGTCTAATTTGTTTTGACCGACATCTTTCCATTATTGTATGTAAGGCTAACACACTCTGCCCAGGCAGAACAGGGCTGATTACCAAGCAGTACGGGTGGTATGATGAACTGTTCTCTTTGCAAAGATATGAAAATAAAGTGCCAACTGAGTGAAATCCATCCGTCTCCGTTTCTTTAACTGGGGTGAATAGCTGAATACTTTTTTCCAGCTACATAACAGAGGAGAAAATATCTGCATCAGGGAATATCAGGAGATAAAAGAAGCCAAACTCTGACATCAGATGTGTTAAAGGTTGTGCTGGTAAGGAACGAGGGGAAAACGACATGAAGGAATGTTTTTATGAAGATCACGGATTAAACTGGACTTTGGTTTGGGGGGGGAAGTTAACAGAGAAAGCTGGAAGGGAACTGATGCAGGGAGGAAGAGAGTTTAAATGTTTGCTGCAGTGAATCTCTGCCCTCATTTGCTCCTGGAGGCGGATTTAAATGCTGTCGCTAACAAAGCTGCTCTCATTTTTAACAGTTTTATCAGAGGCTAAAGAAATGACAGGTTCCTCTAACTCTCAGGGATTTGCATGAAATGGACTCCAACTTACCGTTGTGAGCCTCTCCAGTGACTGTTCCCTCTCCAGGGGGGTTTCCATCTTGCTCGCGCCACTTCCAGTCAATACCACGAACGACCCGCGCCCCTGGGACGATGTACTTCATGACCTGAGAACGGAAAAGTCTGCGCTGGCGGCGAAGGTTCGCCTCGGCCTCCTTCACAGCTTTACCTGCAGCAGGACAGACAGACGATCAGATCTCTGCTTAACATCCACGTTCTCTCCGCTCCTAGCAGTCAGGACATTAGGGGGGACTTAAAGCCTATTTTCCCTTCATGTTTTAGTTCCTTTGGAGCAGCGGAGAACTGAGACACAGACAATCTTGCCAGGAAGAACCCAGGTTTATTAATACACCTGCAGCTGGAGAGGCAGCAGCTTGAGTGTACGACTGTCGGTGAGCTCTGACTGGTGCAGCCCTGGTCCCTACATTTATAGAGCCTCTTGCACACAAACACCCAAGAAAACCAACTTCACCTCGCCAACATTTCCTGTTATTTTAATACATCTTTAACTAGACAGATGAAATGTTTCACATCAGCTGCCTTCCTTTCATTGTATGGCAGAGGCTGATGGAGCTCTAACCACTTATTTTTCTCCCTCAACCTCCCCTTGAACCCTGTGAGACTGAGAAAAGACACACTTTGATATTCTACTTCCCAATCCCCATCCAACCTGTGAGCGGACTGAGGTAAGGTTCTCACCTAGCTGGTCTTCACAGACGGCTGTGACCGTGCCGTACAGCTCCAGCCCAGACAGAGATAGGTAGTGAGTCTGACCGCTCGCATTCTTCCCCATCTGTTTGATTCTAATATGCCTCCAGCCCTGCTTCTCATCTTTGGACGGGTCCAGAGGCCACGTGGCTGTTGACCTGTGGGGAAGCAGACCTTTAGTCTTCAGCAGGAAAAAATTTTACTTCCTAAAACATCGGAGTTGGAGCGTAAGCTGTACCCCGGCTCATTGAGGCTGCCGTCGTCTATGTGTGTGTAGAGAGTGGACCAGTTCTGACCATCCTTTGAGACCTGAAAAACCCAGTTCCTCAGCGCTGAGCGACCGTAACCTCTGCAGAGGGAGGAAGGAAGGTACAAAAAGTAACCGGTTTTGTTGGCACAGTTTTAAAGATTACTTCTTAGAAAACACTGCAGGCCTCTGGGGTTTCTGACCTGGCGTGTCTCAGAGTGTACGCTGATGGGATGACCCACAGGCCGAGGTCAATAGCAAACCAGGCGTTCTTGTCATCGTTGGTGTGGCAGTTGAGAGCGGAGCTATCCCGACTGAGGATGTCCTCCAGACGCCCATAAGGGAGGTTCCGCCCCTCTGAGGACGTCACCACCACCAGGCCGTAGGCGGCAGGATTGACCCATTCATACGCCGTCCTGAGGGCGACAAAGATTGGAAACATTGCTGAGGGTTAGAGCTCCTGCTAAGAGCGAAGCAAAGCATGACACACCCACACAGCTGCATTCAGCTTCCTTTGGCGAGGAGTTAGTCGGCTAGAGATCTTCAACAATCAGTCTTTCTGTTACAAACACCTGCTTGGTGCGCCAGCTGTACGCCTCCTAGTGGTGGCTGTTCAATATTTTTATCCTTTGACAGATTTAAGGAAAAGCAGCAGCCTAGCACTGGAGCTGCAAGTAACGATTATTTTGCAAATCGATTAATGCGTTGATTACTTTTTTACAATTAATGGATTAATAATCGGATTGTCAAAAGGTTCCTTATTGAAGATTTTTTATAAAATCAAACCAGGTGAAACAAAAACTTTTCCACTTCAGGTGTTCTGGATAGAGCAGGTTGACAGATGAAAAATCCTTTTTTTATTTTCATCTTAAATGCTAAATGTTTATATATTTTTCTACAGTTTTGATATAATTACTGGTCTAAGTGGGTCGCTCCGTCAGCTACAGGCGTATTTTATACTCCAGTTTACGATTACAGATCTGTCTGGAGCTGCAATAACTTAACCTGAGGGCTCCAAGTATAAATCAGCTAAATAGGCTTAAATACACAATAATCCTTCATGATTGAATGTTTATTTTCCCTGCAGCGCATCCTGAGAAAATGACACCATGTGATCAATCTACAGTACGATGTTTGGTGCTTGGAAGTTAAACTTAAAGAGGATGGTCTTTTATTTCCGGGTGGATCATCTAGATCAATGGTCCTCTAACTGTAATTCATTCTGGTGAGAAGTATATCCATGGTGAGCTACGCTTTCAGACGGTCATTGAAGCTCACCTTTCTCACCACTGTTCTTTGAAAATGGCCGACGGTCGGAAGAGAGAAAGTGTCTACGAAATGTATGAGAAGAAAAGAAAGGCCTCAGAAGAGGCAGATATATCCCAGAATGCTTTGCACCGAGAGCACTCCTCGCAAAGCATGATGGGATTTGCTTTCAGAGTGGCCCGCACAGATGGCACACCGCGCTATGGAGGAGGAGCTACGTGACCAACGATCAGTTAATCTATGAGAACAGCACAAGAGAGGGCAGGTCTTTTAAATAATAAACAATACCTTTAATGAATTACGATTTTTATCATCAATGGAATTATTAGAAATACAATAAAGAAATCGGAATTTTGTTTTATTTCTATTTTGAGGATTTGAAATAGATAAAAAATAAAAAAATTGGAATATGCATAATAACTCCTGTAATTTCAAAATGCAATCCTCTTCAAACCTCAGTAACAAAACATTCCTCTTTTCCCCCCATTGGGGCAACAGGGCAATAAAACGCAGCAGCAATGTTTTGATGAGCCAACCAGGCTATGGAAACAAAAATAAGCTGATCAGATTTAATAACAGTGCGCCCACCGCTTTGTTTACAACAGCCACCTGCCTGGCACTGTGCTGCCCTGAAAAATGTCTCGCAGGCAATGATACAACTCTTTGTTTATAGCAACGTTAAAATTTATTGCTTAAAATTTGTTTTATTATACAAATTTTGTACAGCATTGGAAACAACTAATGTTTGTTAGTCCTTCTTCACACTATATTAAAACAAACAAAAATCCATCTTTTTCCTTTTTCATACGTTTTCAAAAAGCTGCGGGTTTCCAACTAGCAACCAAACAGAAAAAGGCTGAGGAAGAACTGCTGTTTTTCCCCACAATTCTCTCTTTAAAGAGCAAATCATCTAACAGGCTTGTTTCCTGTGTAAATAAAGGCATTCAGGGCATCAGCTGATCTAAAAAAGTGCAGCCATCCAAATATTTGAACTTGTTTGCGGTAGTGATTAAGGCCCAGCCTGACGCATCAGACGGCGCTTAACTCTTCAGATGAATCAGTCACACTGTGTGAATGATACTGATGGGAAGAGAGAGGACGACCACACTGCAAACTTTTCTTATTCAGAGCTGAAAACTGTTGGCAAGACGTTTGTGGAGAGCAGAGCTAACTGCTGCTAGTGGACTTACTTTGCATTTGTTCCGACCCAGTAGATGATGCCGTTCTCATCAAAGTCATGCTGATGTCTGAAGGTAAAGGTCTGCCCTTCCCTCAGCTTCCTCACAAAAACAAACGACGAGCGCTCAAAGTCGTACCACTGCTTCGCCACCTGGACAACCAAAGAGGGTTAGGAGTCGATAACAAAGCCTGCCCACTGCTCAGAAAACGTCTGGAGAGTGACGTCACCATTTTTAGAAGGTACTGCTCCAGAGACTCCACGGTGGCCAGCGGCTCCATCTTCAGCATGCGACCCGTGCGGTCGATCAGAGCCGTCTCCCCTGGTGCTCGTTCCAGACGGAAACGCAGCCTCCTTGTCAGGATCTGACAGAAATCACACATGAGGAGCTGTGGATGGACCCGACTGACTACAACCAGAACAGAAGGCAGAACGACTCACCTGCAGGTTATAGGAGGAGCCTGGAGAGTCGTAAAGGTAAAGAGGTAGACGCTCGATGGACTCCAGGACAGCTATCAGCTTTCTGATTAAGGCAACTGCTGGTCGGCTGCAGACACATTCAGAGGATTAATGATCAAGTAGTCAGAGGTAAATCGCTCCTTAAACTACAGCAATTCAAACCATATAAAATCAGCAGGTAAAGCATGTTTTCCAAACTTGGGTCGACCAGCTAACATTCATTACGTTCCCTTCCCAACCCCTCGCTTGCAGCTGCATGTCTGGTGACATCAACATGCTGTGTTAGGGTTGCCGAAATCACCAGTGTGACAGAAATCAGGAAAGTAAACAACGGAGAGCAACATATCAGGAAGCCAGGGTGTAGTCAGTGTGCTTTATTGTTTCTCTCTATTATCCGTCTGAATCCGTCTCACCAGAGCTGCTCCATGTTTATCCAATGGAAACAGTCAGTTCTGCTCATTCGATCAGAAGCGACCGGCGCGGCGTGTTGACGTCTCTATGTTAGGTTCAATGGTAGCACGTAAATTAGCGAATCAACCCATCTCTGGTGTTCAGCACGCCGATCAGAGCCGAGGCGATTTATTAACGCAGGTCATTTGTCCACTGTTCCCACATTTAAACCATTTTCCCCCAGTGTGAAAAGGGAACAAGTCATTCATTAGTTTATTAAAAATTTCTGATTCTTAGTTCCCATCCTGAAAGCACTGCTTTTCTATAGCTGGTAAAATAATGTCCCCATTTATACCCAAACAGTTTGTCACATTTAATCTGATTAATATATAATCAGAAAATATGACTGGGGGAGTCATTGCTAACAGCTAACAGACAGACCTCAGCCCTCAGAAGCAGCTAATCTCTAAAACTACTCATCATTTCACTCCATATAAGGGATGAACAAATTTAACAAAAATATAAATTGCGATTATTAAAAAAAAAAAAATTGTGATTGCATCTTTATTTAGCACTAAACAGAAGCTTATAGATGTTTCACCCAAGCTTTCAGTTTCTGTTACAGGACTTTTCTGTAGCAACTGTTAAGCTCTACATGTATTCATGGATCTGCCGCCAGCTGAAAGTCTCTCTACCTTTCTGTGTGGCAACAAGCCCAAAGCGTTTAATCACCACCTAAAGGGCTGGAGGGAGAAATTTACTGACTAAGCCTAGTTAATTATAGGGTGATTAAATGTGTGTTAAATTGCAATTATATTGCAAGCAGAATTAATTGCTCAGCCCTATTCCATATTAACTGAATCAAATGTTTTCCTTTGCAGATTTAAAGTTCAACAATTTTAACTTGTATATCATCAGTATCTTCAACATTTTAAAACACAAACCAGCAAACTTTTCTAGTACCAAGTGAAACGGTATATAAAGTTGAACCAAAGTGGCTCCATTCACCTTTCGTTATCTTCATTCTCACTGAAAGCCGCCTTAAAGACGTTGATCCTCTCCAATAAAGGCTTACAATCAAGTTTCACGTCCAGCTCTGCACTCTGCATGAAACACACAACAGCTTCAAGTTATCATGTCAACATCTGGAAAATTCTCCTGTAGAAAACGGCTTATGGTTAAAAAAGAAATAGGAAGGCAACCAGGATTAAACTTTAAAAAAAAAATAAAACCTTTAAAGCAAAGATGCAAGCTTAACAAGTTAGTCTAAAGTTGACTGATCTTATTAATCTGTTAATGATTCATTGATAAGCGGAAATTTTCCTGAAAACATTATATTTCCGCAACATGTTGTTCCAGCTGTATTAGATACTGATGGAAACAACAAAAACCTTTTCTTACACATTTGTATAGGAAAAGTCCAGCCACACCGAGAATTTAAACATCTGAAAGTACTTTAAATATGAAATTATTTCATACTGTTCAATAAATTCTCTGGCCAGAAGTTTGATGGTAAATCCTCCCTCTTCAAGTAGCCGATCCAACAATGAACGCAGTGAAATATGTTTAGGTATAAATAATAATCCATTGATTATTCCTGCTGACCAGACTTTTCCTTTAAAATGTTACTGAATAAAAGAAAACTGTCTAAAAAATGTAAAAGATGTGATTTCCAATGAACGGATGTGAAACTGATTAAAAGCAGGAGATGTCAGTCTGACAGCTTTCCTTCATACTCACATTACTGAGAACAGTGAACAGAGCCTGGACCAGGCCACTGCTGCACATTTCATACGGAGAAATGGTGTTTTCATCCTTCAGCACCACAATCAGGTTCTCCAGAGCAGTTTTCATCAGATCCCTCCATGAGTTCTCACTTTCCAGGCACTGCCAGAGCAAACAAACCAACGCAGGTTAGTCCCCATGATCTGGAATCCGCTCTAGAGGTTTGAGCCCCCGGCACTCGGCGGCGTACCTGTCTGTTGACGTGCAGCTCCCAGGCAGACTCCAGCTGCGTGGCGATGTTCCTCAGAGTGACCACCACCCCTCGAGGCATGCTCTCTACGGCTTTGAAGTGGTCGTCATACAGCTCCCTCGCCATGCTCTTCACCTTCTGCTTCGTCTTCTCCAGTTTGGACTTCAGCTTCCTTCCCCGCTTCCCAGTCCAGCCAGTAACAAACTCAGAGCCTGCACACATTAACCCAAGGGTTAAAGGCGGCTCTGGCTCAGGCTAATGCTAATGCTACATTCAGACTGAGCGCGTCTGGGCGTCAAAACGTCGGATTTACAAGCAAAGTCTATGGGGGGGCAGCCTCAGGAACATCAGAGTGTTTGATTCTGATTGGTAGACGCTTCGGCGTCCATCACTTCAGTGTCAGAGACAGAGAGCGAGCTCTGATCATTATTGCTGCACTAGAATATTTTTTTATAAACTATGGAGAAACAGTTTATAAAACCCAAATTAACTAGAAATGTTAAAACATGACTAAAGGGATACACACCCATTGAGGTAGTTTAAAGTTGTTGTTTTTTAAACAAAACTAAAGGGATAAACTGGTATTGAATATGGGTATGCTGGTCTGACAGGATCTGCTCATCTGAACACCAGTGGTATGCTGGAGGTCTGGCGCTCCGAACCAGAACTGCATATTTCAGTGGGATTATAAACTGATGAACTGAACTGATGAACAGAGGATATTTTCAGATGGACTTTCTCAATTAAAAATGTGTTAAAACATAAGACAGAAATCAGGTGGGATCCTAACCTGACTCCGCCAGATGGAATTGCTGGATTTGCTCCGCATATCCATCTGGAAACCTTCCATTGAAGTAATTTTGGGAAGGGGCGAAAATACTGGTTAGCTGATTGGCCTATGTTGGTGATAGACGGGCCAAATAAACCAATCAGATCAACGAAGCATATGACGTACTAACAGAGCGATGACGAAAACACAACCACCAGCCAGGCTACTCTTGCTGAAACCAGTCGGGAGAAGAGCAAAAACATCTTTTCCTCTGAGAAAAGCCTCCAGAGCAGTGTTTTGCTCTTCTTTCAGTGAAGAAATACTCTGTAATTCCCATAAAACTTGCTCGATAGCCACGCTAACGCTAGTCTCATCGGCTGAAGCCGCCATGTTCTTTAGACTAAACTGTTGCGCTTCTCGTTGCGTCACACCTCAATTAAGAATAAACTTCCAACCAAGTATATAAAAGAAAAGTGGGAATCAGAGTTTAACAGGAAAATGTCAGATGAAGACTGGTTAGATATGTGGAAAACGTCAGAAATCCACCAATTCACGGATACGGAGGAGTTGATCAATGAATGCCGACCATCCACCATTCACATATATTAAGTTGAATGTGAATTGCTCATCTGTACTGTATATGTAAAAAAAGTGAAAAATTATGTTTAAACTATTTTTCCAACTCAAAGTAAACAAAGCTAAGCTGCTGTCTAGCTTGAAGCTACAGAACAGAGCAGATAAACATCCATAGCGCCGAAGCTTCAAAGTAACTTAACGGTCTGACCAGCGTCCAGATTCTGTTTTGATGCGTTTTTGACGCCCCTAATGCCTTTGGTGTGAACGCAGCCTAAGAACCAGCGGTCTATTTGCTACCATCACCACAGACTGAGGTTCCTGGACCCCGATCGGCCCAGACGCCTTTTCTCTCCATCTTTTAGCTGTGAACACTGACCCCTGAATGTTGACCCACCCAGAGACGTCTCTGCAGTGAACGAGTGTTTGGTTCCTCTGTTGGACTCGAACACGAAGCCAGGAAGGTCCTCCTTCAGGATAGTAGCCTGCTGTCCATCCGAGTTATGGATGGCGATTTCTCCTTCTTTCAGGCAAGTTAGAGACCAGTTCCCAACCGTCAGCTTAGTGGGACCGACGACGGAGAGGATGGGCTGGCTGGCTGTTACAGGTTTGACCTGACTCCTGGCCCGTTGGAGCTTCTCCAAGAACTCGCTTCGAGACTCTGCAGGATGTGGGACAGGAGCAAGTCAGCGAAGCACAAAACACAGGAGATACTGAGTGGAATAAAAGCATGTCCGACATACCAGAGCTGTCAGAACCCCCCTCTGGGCTCCCACTGGAGTACATGGTGGCCAGCTTCCCATCCAGAATAAATCGGAACCAGCCATTGGAACCATTGGAGAGCTCCAGGGCAGCGGCGTCTGACCAGATGTAGAGACAGTCTCTGCCCCGAATGATGGACCAGTCCCTCCAGTGGTACGGCTTCCCCTGCTGGACTTCCTTGGCATCTTCCTGAACCTCGTCCTCCTGCAGGAAAACCTGGGGGTTATTCTTAAGGTCTAAGGAGTTTCAGTCAAAGTTTAATCAGTCAGCACTTTTCAACAAACCAGATGGCGCATCTGAAGAAATAGTGAAGAAAAGTTTTAATGTTTGAACAATTAATACCCGTCAACTGGAAATCGATAAATCTGCTGATAATGTTTTCAATCAATCGATTAATAAACTGGATAGAAAAAAGTTCCTTAAAGACGACGTTTTCCACTAGAGGAGTTCTGGATAGAGCAGATTGACAAAACATTTTCTCTTGTCTTAGTAGAAAAAGGTTTATGCTTTTTACCAATTTGGCATAATTCCTGCTCTAAGTGGGTCGCTCTATCAGCTAAAAGGAACGTTTTAGTCTCTATACTTCAGTTAACAATCCATGACTGAATTAGTGGATGATTATTTCAATAATCCATTAATCTGATTAATTGTTTCTGCTCTTGAAATAAAATAGAAAGGTTTTCTTATATGAATGGGTTGATTGTCTGAGCTGCTCAGGTCCAGGTTAACAGCTTATATTTCCACTGTAGTTGTGTAATGCTGTGGTATTTACAGGCTAACCTGACTGAAACTTTCACAATATAAAGAGAGACGTTGTTCCAACTGCGATGCTTTGACTAATTTCCCTTTTTCCTCATTGAGGGAACACACAGCACAATGCTGGCAGAACATTGGTTGTTGGTCTAAACCAACCAGAATGAGTGTTGCTTTATAAAGTTAGCGCAGCTAGCATCCGGACTTATCAGCTACTTCCTGCTTTTCCTGGTTATCTGACTCAAAGGAAAAACATTCAAGCATCAGATCGATTCAGATTCTCAGCACTGATGGTTCAGTAGAGGAGCTGAGGTGCTACTGTGTGAAGCCAACCGCTGGAGGAGGTGAAACTGTCTACTTTTAAGGCTAAGCTTAAAACTTTCCTTTTTGATAAAGCTTCTAGTTAGAGTGGCTCAGGTTATCCTGAACTATCTCTATAGTTCTGCTGCTATAGGCTTAGACTGCTGGAGGACATAGGGACCCCTTTTTCATCATTCTGCTTCATTCTATCTCTATTCTCCAACTCTGCAGAATCTATTGGTTCAATCTCTAACGTTATGCTCTCTCTGCTTTTTCTCGTCATAGTAGTATCATTTGGTATTTTCCTGTTTGGCTGTGACTCCATTCTGGAGAAGAAACTCTGGTGTCCTGCTGCCATCAACACCCTTGTTTATGGAT
>NW_015151048.1:392804-398542 GCF_000732505.1 Cyprinodon variegatus
TTTTCCAACCCAGCCATCAGCCCCCCTCGCTTGAAACAGCTTCCAGCGCGCCTGTTTCAGACTGAATCAGCATCATGAAGGAAAATGTCCCTGATGAAGAACTTCCCCATAACCACCACCCAGTCATCCAAACGATTCATCAGGTTCTGCTCCAGGAACCCTCTGCTTCCATTTCTTTACCATTTCCTGTGTGCCGAAAGCTGAAGCCCAGTTGAGCAGCGTCTGTCCAACATCGTCCATGAAGTTTACTTCAAAGGCTGAAAGAGATGAAATTTGAGGGAAAAAACAGTGGAAAAATTTAACAAACATTTCCATCAGGGGACAATAGTTTTCCATTCATCAGCAGAAGTCAGAGGAACCGGATGGTTCCAGACTGCTGCGTTCAGGACGGATGCTGCTCAGATCAAAAACAGATAACCCCTCCGTCTTTAACCCTTTATAGGGCACCCAGTGAAATACTTTGAAAAATCAACATTTTAAGCCAATAGTGTTGTTGGAATCCAGGACAAGACCTCATTATCTTTGCAACATTCAAAAAATATTTTAATATATTAATAAGAAACGGCACCTTGCCCGGATATATGAAGAAAAATAGCAATGACCGGGTATGCTCATCTGACAGAACAGCGCAAGTTTATTCTGGATGTTTTGTTTAGAGTATTCAGGACTAGCACATAGAATGTATGTGCTTACAGATTTAGATCTGCCTCCTCGCCACTTAAAGACCAAGAAAATCATGTTTTATCATTTTTGGGTGATTTTCTTTCACTTATTCCAACATGATGCGTCTCTTCCAGACGTGACTTTGTTCTTTAGATGAAGCTCCAGCAGGAGAAACATCCATCATGTTGAGAAATCTGCTGCTCCCAAAATAAAAACACTTCCAAGAAAATTAAATAGAAATATGAAAGTTTGCTTCATTTCTACCGTTTTCTCAGGTGTCGTGGAAAATTAAACTGCAGTTATTGTCTATTGAGGTTTATTATGGAGGTATTCAGTAATTCACTGAGAACCCAAAGCTTAGTTAATATAAAATCCCAGCCTCCACTGGTAAATCTATGTGTTCCAACAGCACAAACTATACTAAAAGAATAAAGAATATAATACTGGCAAACACACATTAGAGACGACTTTATAATAGAACTGAGTTCATTTTCATGTTCTTACATTTTTTACTTTATCCAGTTAAACTGGAAAGAGATTTTATATATAAATCATTAAACACATGCATAGATAAAAAATATTTCTATAATGAAGACCCAGGAAATGAACACAGAACGTAAAATATTTCTGATATACTGGCTTTTATTGTACTTTGCTTTTACTTTGAAAGGCTTGGGATAAACTTCCTGTTCTGAAAGCTAGACTCTTGGTTCCTTCTGCTGATGGAAGCTCTCTTCTCTTTTCTAATCCAACTGTTCTGTTTGTTAAAGAAAGTCTGTGAGAAGTTTTTAAGGAGGTTTAATGCAGAACAGGAAGACCCACAACCTAAGCATCATTCTAAGCTGTAACCTGGCCGTTAGGGAGGCGCAACAGAACCACAGAAAACATGGAAGGTGTTTGGGTCAGAGGGGACGCAGAGGAACTCTGACTCAAACAATTTCCTTAAAAAATGAAAGCTGCAGAAGTCCCTGAACGCAGCAGCCGTCAGAAGGGCCGGGCACGGTGCGCTGCATATTGGCAGCCTGAGGGACCGCCTGCTCACCTCCTGTATCGATGGCGTCGATCAGAGCATCCGTGTCCTTGCTGCGAATACAGTCGATGAGCTGTCGGTGGGACCGCTCCCCAGAGCTGTCCAGACGGCGCAGTCCGGGGATTCGGCCCGCTGCGCCGGCGGTGGACTTCGGCAACGCCTTCCGTCCCTCGAACAGCAGCACCAGCAGCAGGTCCACCAGCCGCATGGTATCCAGCACGCATCTCTCATCTCCACCCAGGGCGGACTCCATGGAGTCCGGCAGCGCTGACCGCAGCAGGTCCTGACCACAGGATGAAGGTTAACATCCAGGCTGACACACAAACCCCGCCTCCTTTTCAACACTTACATGTGTGACCAGCGGCGAGCCTCTACACAGCGTGGACAGCAGGCTGACGATGGTCGACACCTGGTTACTTAGTTTGGAGTCGGCAGCAGAAGGGGTGGCGCCCGTGGAAGGCCGGCCTGGTTTACAGGACGAGGAAGAGCCCGACACGCTGCCGCCAGCAGCCGCCATGCGGGACAGAAGCTCCTCCGTCAGGCCGTGCTTGGCCAGGGGGGCGGGGTCAACTCCTCTACGGGTGAACCGATCGGCCAACGAGGCAAAGCAGCGCAGAGCTCCATCTGACACCTGAGGAACAGACGTCCTGTTAGACACAGGTGAGAGAAAAACCTTTTCCAGCAGAGCCGGTGTTTGGTCACCTGGTGGTCCTCATGTTTGAGGAGACTGGATAACGACTCCACACACGTCTCCAGGGACGAGTCTTGAGGCTCCATCTTGCTGCAGAGGCGGGAAACGACAGCCATGGCGGAGTGAAGCGTGTCCTTGTGGACGAGGTGTCCGCTGTCTCTGATGAAGCTCAGCACGCAGTTCAGACCTCCGGCCTCGAAGACGGCGCCGGACTCCCTGGTGCAGATCAACTCCAGCACCTGCACACAGCCACGCCGTTTCAGAAAATGAACCCCGAACCCAGCTTCTACCTTTTGGACCCAACTGGTCCTTAAAGCGACCAAACGGTCCCAGTCAACCGTCCAGTAGTGGTGGGTCCAGCAACACCGACGCGTCGGCGCATTAGGGGTGAGTATTGGCATGCGTGTTGTGATACGTGTGACGATACTTTGGTCAGAAAATATGATATTATAACGATACTGCAATGTATCGCAAAATCAGGAATTTGTGTATCGCAATATTTCCCCCAACTATCAAATTAAATGTATAGATAAAAAGTTCTGTATATGTTCATCAGAAGATACTGATCATTTAGTTATTTTGGCCTCCATGATGTTTGGGTGAGTCCTCTGTGACCGCCTCATCTAAAGACACGGGGCTGCGCTGCACAGCAAAGGGCTCCACAGCGCCATCTGCCAGAGTGGAGGTCAGAGGGAGCCCATTTTCCCCTCATTGTTTTACGTAAAATGTTTTGTTTAAAAAAAAAAATAAATAAATAAAATAAGATATTAGGAACTCAAAGATGAACTCCTGGACAGAAAAGCTTTAGTTTCACCTGGTTTAATTTCGTAAGAACTCTTCTTTAATTTGATCTCGTTTGTTTTGTGTCACCCTGTTCCTCTCAATTATCACCCAAGTTATCAAATTCAAATTGATCTTACTTTAGCTAAAATGTTAACTAAATAAATTAATCCTAGTCCACAAACCTCCTTATTCACATGTTAATCTGTTATATCATCACAATTATGGATGCATCTAAAAATATCAAATTTAGCCCGTCATAAACTGATAAACCAGATTGGCCTGGACTGCGTTCTAACTGGGATGTATGGAAATGGATGTGGACCCATCCGTTTCCATGGCGATGGGTCTAGATACGGCCGAGGCGGCGAGGAAGTGGGGGCGAGTTTAGTCCGACGACGGAGGGACATGAGGGCCAAAAAGAGCAGAGATCCAGGTGGAAAAAGGCTCCCAGCGTTCTCGCGCACCTCGCTCTGCTAACTGGTCAAACTTCACGAGTTGTTTTCCGCAATTTCAGTCATAAAAACAAAACCAGCCGGCCTCCTGTCTGCGGCGCTGTCTGCGGTCAGCTACAATTTGGGAGAGGAGCAGCGGAGCGTCTCTCAAGGGGGCGGGGACGTCGACACTCTGGAGCCGAGGTATCGCATTGCACTCATTGCACTGATTCTGTGCAGAATTTTTTGATGCAATTTTTCTACTTCTGTTATTTGCTGTCGTTTCTAAAAAAAAAATGCACAACGATATTACAGCTTTCATTGATTTATTTCAAACTTGTAACTTTGTTTAGTGTAAAAAAATAATCATAATGAAAAAAAATTTTAACCGATTAATCGAATCGAAGTGTATTCTTGAGTATCGAAAATAATCGAATCGTTGGGTCAGGAAATCGGTACTGAATCGAATCGCCATGATGGATGTGATTTACAGCCCTAATCTTTAGCGTCGTCAGCCTGCAGCCATGTCCCCCATTCCTGGATTTCCAGCCACTCTTCTTGAAATGAGAATTTTTCCTCCCATTCTGCAGCTTTTTCTCCGCCTCAAGCTTCTTTTCTGAACATACAGCTTTAGGATCAATCGGAAGCAGCTCTGCGCAAATATACTGCGATATATCTGTTTTTGAAACTTTTTTTTAAATAAAGAATTTTAATTACCACATAATCACATTTAATAAATTCAGGACTGATTTAAAAAAATAATTTAATGACTTAATTATTTTCAATGACCCACAGAAACCGTGTCAACAAGCTGTCAGACATAACGCTTGATTAGCCTGACTTTAGCTCTCAACAGCCAATCAGGAGTTACGCTCCTTCTCAGGTCAAATCCCATCTTCAAATTCAGATGGTAGAAAAGTCGACCAGAAAGACAAACGGGCTAATCTTTGACACCTTGCCTACCTTCACACACTGCTCCGCCAGGTCTCTGCTCGTCCTGTTGTTGAGCTCAACCACCACCAGGCGGTTGCACAGCGCCTTGATGGCTCCGTCCACCCCCACAATCCTTCGGGTACACTCTGCCGACACATCCAGGTAGTACGTGATGGCTCGGGCCGTTACCTCCAGCACATTATCGGGCGCGCTCTCGTCCAGGAAGATCTTACAGAGCGCTGGCAGGAAGGTCCGAGGAGGACATCTGAGGGACAGAGAGAGAGGACGCTCTCAGTGAGGGTGTCTCACACACAGACGTTCACATTCGAGGCCCGGACCAAACAACCACGTCTTACGTCTCAAAGCAGCGGTCCACATTGTCCGACATAAGCAGCAGCATGCACAGCTGTTCCAGAGCTATGAGCTGCATGTCCCGCTCATCACCCTGACCCATCTGCAGCCACTCCAGCAAGGTGTCTGGGTCCACGTCCGCCATGATGGTAGCCTGGAGAAAGAGGGACTAAATATATTCAGCCCACATGGAGTCCTTTTTAACTTAGAAAATTAAAACAATTCAACACAGAACTCCTAACAAATTATCATTTTCTAAGTATTAGTTTACAAAAAGTTCTTAAAATAGAAATAAAATGGTTCAGAGGAATCGAATCCATGTTGATGAACTGTCCTTCATCCATTATTAGCAATAAAATCAGATCCAGGTCTGACCTGCCTCCCCTGTTGGCGGCGCCGTCCGGCTCAGTGCCTGATCGCTGCTCTCAGGTCTGATGCTGTCTGCAACTCATCCAACCACCTGAATGGAAGGAGACCGGCTCATGTGAGTCCAGATGCTTCCTGGTTCTAAATGAGCTTTCTGGAGCCGGAGTTCTGCAAACAGAGAGCAGGTTAAGACTGATAGCAGTGAAGATAATCCATGTATCATTCCTTCTATCAGTTTTCAAATTAAAACCGAAAATTAAAAATGCAAAAATAAACTCGTTTTCTCACTGTTTCCACAACAAAAAGGAAAAACGGATAATGAGCCGTTATCTGATTTTTTTGCTCAAAATCAAAAATGGAAGAAACGGATAACGCTCATTATACGTTTCTTTTCCTTTTTTTTTTTGAGCTCAAGCAAATTGAATGTAGCCTGGGTGCCATTCCGAACTTAGTCCCGCCCACAACGTTTGAGGTCGGGAAGTTCGGTCTG
>NW_015151048.1:400322-403110 GCF_000732505.1 Cyprinodon variegatus
CATCGGCTATAGATGGATTTATTGCTTAGTTCATCCACTGACTGGGAAATTACCAGTGGAACGTCTTCCTGGCCCAGAACCCAGTTTATAGTAAGGATATTTTTATATTCAAGCCAATCATGTGATGAATTCCCAGACCTATTATGCAGACCTGTTTTTATTCCTTTTTGTTTTAGGAACAATAGTGAGAAAACTGGCATATTTTTTCACTTTTAATTTTTTGATTTAATATGAAACAAATGAAAGAATGAATGTTACAGGGATTAAAGACGTAGGACATAATTCTCCTTTTTCAGCTGAATTTAGGCCTCAGCAGGTGCTTGTGTGAAGCTGATAGTAAACACATTTTAGATGCAAATGAGACATTTGGTTATAAAAATAGCTCTGGGTGTCTATGTGCATTTTAACAACCTCAGCAGAACAAAGGGCAGAAAGTGATGTAGAAAAGAGAAACAGTTTGCTTCTATAGCGACTGTCCAGCAGCCCGCAGTAACGAGTAGAGCTGATCATGACGGCCCAGAGGAAACACAGGAAACATGCGCCAAGCCGGTGCTTCCAAAACCTTTTTGACCCTTTGAGCATTTGTCTGACCATGAATTCCCTCAGTCAAAAGTACTGATGACACAAAAGTGGAAAATACAATAACTATAAAATAAAACTTATTTTATCTAATCGTTTTCACCAAAGCATTTAATTCTTTAATATGTTATTCTTTCCAACTCTAATAAGCAATCAATATAAATAAAATCATACCATAAATCTGCCTTCATAAAACCGCAGCTCCTCTCAGTAACTTCTCTATATCGATGCTCTAAGTGACCAAAATCTGCTGGCTGGAAAACCCAACAAGGACAATTTAGAAACACATTTCTATGAACACCTGAAAAATAAAAAGTTTGTTCTATTTGTTGGCGAGTTTCTCAACATCAAGTAGGCCAACTCTCGATGGGAGTGTTGGCCTAGCGGTTAGAGCAGTGCACTTCAGCTCTGAGAAGGTTGAAATGAGCTGGTTTGATGCTCACAGCCTGCACTCTGGGTCCCTGAGCAAGACCTTTAACCCAAAACTGCTCTCTGGGCGCTGCACAATGGCAGCCCACTGCTCCCTAAGGGGAGGGGTTAAAGGAGAAGTCCAGTCTTATTCAGAATTATAACTCTAATTTCCAGTTACTGATCTGTTGTTGCCATGTTTTAATTTGACAAACCGGATCGTCTCTAAGTTCTTTTTCCTGTTTGTTGTGATTGCAACTGCGGATCTTGACCTGGCCAGACCTGAACGGAGCAATGAATAGCGTGGCTCCGTATTTTTACTGCGACGGATGGAGAAGACGTACGTGGACGGTGGCGTGCAAAGGAGTAGTGGTGGATGTGGAACAGCTCTCATTGGTTTAGATGGAAGAAAAAGAACTCCACTCGACATACGTGAGCGGAGCGCTGACAGTATGTGGAATCTGAGGGTTTGACAAACTTTGTCACTTTTTATACAAAATGAAATTACATTGCTTACAGTGAAATGAACATCACCATTTATAAAGTGCAGCAGTTATCAGAATGTAACCAATGTAAGAGAAAAGGAAACCAGTTTAAAAATAATGGTGCAAAAGGGCATTAATACATAAAGGGTCAGTGCAAAACAGCTATGGTGCAAAATGCAATAGAACATCGAGGTATTTCTAATTTTAAATGATTTTAAACGTTTCAGTGACGCTGGTAGTGCAAAGCAATGCTGTGAGTGTGACGCAGTTTAGAGTTCTAACAGTTCAACAGTCTGATGGCGGCAGGGAAAAGCTGATGCAGAACCCGCTGGACCTCCAGCAGATGCTGCAAAGCCCCTTCCCAGAGGGAAACGGCGTTCCAATGAAACCGGAAAAGAAATTACTTTAATTATTAAATTAATACAAAAGGGGGTTTTCTATATCTTTTTTATGCAGCATCAACCACAGCACAGCACCAGACTTTCAACCTAAATCAACGTTCACCAGAATGTGTTAGCTTACGCTATGATGCTTGGCGTAATCTTATTTAAATACACATTTTCTGCACACCCAGCTGGCTCCTCTTCCTGAGTCTGGACCTGCTATTCGGTTTGTCATGTTAAAACAAAGTGGTTCCTCTCCACCGTCTCCCTGTGCTTGCTGAGGAGCTGCAACTGCATCCAGCAGAGAAACCATGCCATCTCCAGGCTTCATTTTTTGAAAAACAGATGTTTTGCTAACTGGAATAACACAATCTACTACAGCCAATCATCACAAAGATAAATGATTTAATTAGATTTAAATCTCAATGTATCCCACTGAACCAGATCTGATAGAACATATGATCATGATGTTAACGTTTCTCTTGCTGCTGAAAACACCTCAATTTCCTCACTGTTGCCTGATAAAGGATTTTTTTCCCTTTTTTTTATTTTTTTTTTTATAATTATAATAATAATAATAAATTTTAGTTAGCAGCGCCTTTCTTGACACTCAAGGTCACTTTACAAATAATACAAAAGATAAATAAAAAGAGATGAAAATACAAAATACAGATAGAGGAACATGAAAACAAAAAAAACAATCATGGATAGGGAAAAGAGCAGTATATTCATAGATAAGCGAGCTGGAACAAATCTGATTAATAGATTATTTTCCCAAAATACAATTTCACAATAAAAATGAAAAAGGACGGATTCCTTTCAATAACTAGCTCTGATTTAAACCCTCCCCTTCAGGTGGTGACCTTAATTCAAAGGGGAATGAAATTCAAGCTGTAAGCTTGTAAGATAACGATGTTTCATAACAAACTTTGT
>NW_015151048.1:409018-411384 GCF_000732505.1 Cyprinodon variegatus
CCCACATAAACATCCATTATTTTATATTTTCATTTTCTTTCTGCAAATAGATTTTTTTAGGTTTCAGTAAATTCATCAAATTTCTCAAAGTTAAATCAACGTAAGGCGTTTAAATGCGTTTTTTATTTATTTATTTTTTAAATGCTTTTGTTCCTACAATTTTCAGTTCTAAGTTCTAAGGAAAATGATGGAAATGATGTATATATAAATATATATATGTGTGTGTGTGTGTGTATATAAGCTTACTATGAATGAGAACACAGTTGGGATTTTATAATGTTTTCTTCTTCCCACTCTCTTTCGGACCTGTTTTTTTGTTGTTGTTGTTATTTATAATGACTCATGCGTTTGGATTGATGAACTGGCTCTCACTTGTATGTTTTAATGCATTTAATTGCCTGAAATGAATAAATAAACAATTGTTTAGACTGATATGACACAACGAGGTTTTAGACAGCAGGGGGCAGCAGTGCGCCAGCGTCACCCACATGAAGAAGAAGAAGAAGTTTCCAGAGCTCCGCTGGAGCTGCAGGCTAAGCTAACCATAAGCTAACAGGGTCGCTGCGGTCCGCAGACATGTTCGGCTGTCTGGTGGCCGGTAGGCTGGTTCAGACCGACTCGGTCCAGGTCGCCTCTGATAAATTCGTCTTTAATCTGGCAGATTATGAGAATGTGAACCATGTGGTGGTGTTCATGCTGGGCACCGTCCCGTTCCCCGCCGGGATGGGAGGAGCCGTCTACTTCTCCTTCCCAGACCCGCTGAGCGGCGCTCCGGTGTGGCAGCTCCTCGGCTTCATCACCAACGAGAAGCCCAGCGCCATCTTCAAGATCTCCGGGCTCAAGGCAGGGGAGGGCGGGGCGCACCCCTTCGGCGTGATGGCTTCAGCCGCCCCATCCGTGGCTCAGGTCGGCGTGTCCGTGGAAAGTCTGGATCAACTGGCCCAGCAGATCCCCGTGTCCAGCGCCGCCGTGTCCTCCGTGGACACGTTCATGCAGTTCACCCAGAAGATGCTGGACAGCCTCTACAACTTCGCCTCATCGTTCGCGGTGTCGCAGGCGCAGATGACGCCGAACCCCACGGAGACCTTCATCCCCTCCAGCTGCGTCCTCAAGTGGTATGAGAACTTCCAGAGAAGGATGGCGCAGAACCCCAACTTCTGGAAGAGCTGAAGCTTTCTGTCCCACGGTGGACAGAAGACACCAGTGCAGGGGCCCCACGAAGGGCCCCTCAGGAGCCCGTTTCACTAATTCACCAAGACTTCCTTCCCCAATAAAAGCCGATCTGCCATCAAACTGTTGAGGTTTTCAGCTCCCATCAGTGTTTATGGGACAGAAGCAGCTGAGCCTTTCTGAGGTCCATTAGCTCCGCGTGCAGAGCACGTGCTCCAGCCTCTGAGCTGGGAAACATCAGCCTTCCTGGGATGTTTGAATAAACACTGAAATACACTTTTTCTATTAAAACATGTCTGAGCTTTTCTCTGACCTTCTGTACCAAACAACCTTTGGCAACATTAAATACAGAAAAAACAGATAAAATCCTAAAGATTTCATCATCTGAAAGAATCTAGATCAGGAGAATCCATGGGTGCTGAAGCAACCCTAGTTGTTTTTAATATTGTATGCGCTTTTTACAATAAAACAGGACACAGTAAAGGCAAAGTAAAAGATCAGGAAAAACCAGGTAGGTAACAAACAGAATAACAGCAGTAGTTAAACATTTCATCCAGTAGATCAAGTAATTTTGGCACACCAAAGAGAAAAGTCTTTCATAAAAACTGATTGAAAGGTTTCCATGAAATGAGTTCTTTTAAAAGCTTTAATTGGCTGGAATATTCTAAACAAATGCTGCTTTTTGCTTTGCTTGTGTTTTTAGCGCACGTCTTAGATATGATGCATTAATGAATGACAGAGTCAATCAATAATCTCGCCTGTTCAAACAGCTCTCTGGGTGCTCAGCCCCCCTGAACCTCTGATCCTAGAACCGCCCCTGGGAAAATCAAATGTTTTTCTTATTTTGAGATGACATTTTTTCAGTTCCTCTTTTTCTTTATTTTTTTCCAATCTCAGCCATGACGTTTTCCCTCAAAGAATGATGTAGACGTCATCATTTAGTGATTATTGAGTTCAATAAATGGGATTCGTTTGTCTGATGGTTAATGAGGCATCATGAAGCCAAACTGCTGCGTTGATTCTGTCTCACAGAATACTGACACCTGCTGGACATTTAGAGACACTACAGGCAGCTGATTGGACAGAATAAACTGAATTGATTTGATGACCGAATACAATGATATCATTGAATTTATTGGAGGTTATATTGAAGAGATATATTTATCATAACGTGAAAATTTAGGGGAAAATGTGAA
>NW_015151048.1:411410-432934 GCF_000732505.1 Cyprinodon variegatus
ACAGAATAAACTGAATTGATTTGATGACCGAATACAATGATATCATTGAATTTATTGGAGGTTATATTGAAGAGATATATTTATCATAACGTGAACATTTAGGGGAAAACGTGAATGAGGATGCTTGTGAACTAGGATTTTAAAACAGAATTTTAAAACAATAAGTGATGTAGAAACAGAAAATAAACTAAGAGTCAATTTGAAATTAACTTTAATTCAAATAAGTTGAGTGATAACTGAGAGGAAAAGGATGACACAACGAGAAAATTAAAATAAAACCCAACAGCTGAAATGTTCCTAATCCTTTTAATCTCCAAAATTCTGGATCATTTTAATGATAAACTGCAAAAGATGAGACTTTTTTTTTTAGCAGATGCATCATGTTGGCAGATGTTACGCTTTTAAACACAGTTTAGTGAGTCAGTCAGTTAGAAACAACTTTGGATTGGTCACATGACTTTCTGGGAAAGACTTACAAAAGGTTTAAAAAAATCCAGTCATCCAGGTCATAGTCATTCCAAAATAGTAAAAAAAAACTACAAAAAAAACAATCCACTGGACTTTGTTTCCAAGTTTGAAGACGTTTTGGTTCCCATCCAGGAAGATTTTTCTATTCAAAATGCCAAAAAAAAGCTTCCTGGATGGGAAACGAAACGTCTTCCGACTTGGAAACAAAGTGCAGTGGATTTTTTTTTCTTTACTATTTTGAAATGATATAATCTGGATGACTGAGAATCTGACCAGCTTCTTGAAACGACACGGCACCGATACAGAGTTCTGCTCCACGGGCTCCATGCATGCACCGACGCCTCTGTGTTGCTGGATTCATCACTAGCCTTTCTTGCACCGCAAAAATGATCTAAAAATAAGTAAAAATGTCTTAGATTAAGTGAACATACCCTTAATTTGAGAAGGTAAATAAGATCATTTGCCAGTGGAATTATATTTTTTTACTTTTAAAGTAAAATAATTGGATAATATGCACCTAAAATAAGTCAATAAAATAGTTTTTTTCTTATTTTAAATGTAAATTGTCTTGTTCCATTGGCAAAGTGTCTCACTTTCCTCCTTAATTGAAGAACAAACATGCACTTATTTTAAGAAAAAATTAGTTATTTAGATTTCCATTTGTTTGCAGTGTGGACGTAGGTCAGAGGTTATAAGACGCGCCTCATTTAGAATATGAATCCAAATACCTCAATGATTCAGCTCCAAAACAGGAAGTCCTTAAAGTGATGTATTTTAACTTGGGAACATTAATGATTCCGACTTCCAGCTGAATTGCAAATCCTAAATCCATGCCTAGAGAAAGATGACGGATGATCATGGCTGCTGACATAGCAGCTCTCTGACAGACAGTCATTGTCTAAACACAAACAGTGGTTGCTAAGGCAACTGGCTGTGCACAGAGGGCTCCATCCATCCATTTTAAATCTGCAGAAGCAACATGGAGACCTGAGGACTAGGAAGCGAAGCCTATACTATGTTTGGGCAGATCTAGAAGCTAACGTATCCGAAGAGCTCAGACATGTTAGAGGATCGTTTACAGCTGGAGCCTCAGCTGTTTACTGGGAACCTTTAATAAAGCATTCTGCTGAGGGACCAAAGGTTGGAAACCAAACCGGTTCTTCTGGTTTTGAAAGAATCCCTCCATAATTCATGGTTTGTGTAGAGATTCACAGAGCTGCACCTTTCACCCTGAAAACGGACGCCATCACTAGCAAACCCAGACAGGCTAATGTTGGTAGCTGCAGCGGTGCCTCTTTCATGCAGTCAACCGTCTGCCTCCTTGGGATGATCGTCTCCTTAGACGATGCAGACCAGGGATTGAAACCAAACCCCACATTCATGCTGAGAGGCGTTCAGGCTCGGGTTTAGATTCGGTTGAGACGCTCTTAATGTGAGGAAATGAGGAAGATGTAAATAGTTTCACTCTAAATACACATTTAGAAATTAAAGGAGAAATCTGGTCATTAATCTATAGAGATATAAATAATTGCACATGCAAAATTTCAGCTGGATCAAACAACTGGAAGAAGATCAGGGACATTAATTATTGAAAGCTTCTCATACAATAAAGCCTTTTATTTGAAGTAAATGCATCTAACAGCAGCCAGGAAGCATCTGATTGACGGGAACAACGTTTGGAGAACTGAGTCATCAGACTCCACTGATCAGATCAACTGGAAACCTCAGCGCTTCTGACCTTTAACCTTCACTAAGCTGCTCATATGATGGCATTGGGTCATTTCCTTCCATCTACAGTCATTATCATCCATCGCAACGCAGATTATAAACAAACCAAAGCTTTTCCTGCAGAATAATCTTGTTTTTTTCCTCATTCCAATAGTCAATATAGAACCTGATCACTCATCCATATTCTAAACAAACGGCATGATTTCAAAAAGCTGAACTATTTATTTCTATTCTCCGACTCTGCAGAATCTTTTAATTTGATTTAATTTAATCAAATGCAGCTTAAGTGTCTTTTCCTCGATAGAATTAGATCCATTAATGTTTCTCTATATGTAATTTCTATTCATTTATCTATGAAATTCAATATTGCCATACAGCCATATGTTTTTTCTCAAATTACAAATTATTACTTTATTAGATATTTCATTTAATTCCAGAAAAAGTTTATGAAACGAAACCTGTTCAAACTATTTGAATTTAAAACCAGGTTTTCAAATATGGATGGCTGTTCTGCCTCCTAGAGCTGCTCTACATAGAAGCTGTTAGAATGTTTGTAAAGCTCTACATGTATAATAATCTGATCACCATGTGTTGATTCTACAGAAACCACATAAAGACGTTTTATAAACAAAGGTATTAAAGTCGGTAGAAAATAAATCATCTTTGAAATGAATTTAGTTTTTATTTATATTCAACACCTTTGTTTTCTTGTTGTTTGGCACAAGTGGCTCATTTTTTCAACAGTAGGCTGACAGGAAAGGGGGCATGAGAGAGGGGGAGAGACATGCGGCAAAAGACCACAGGTCGGGTTCAACCCCAGGTCGGCTGCGTGAGGAATAAGGCTTCCGAACATGGGTCGTAGGCGCTAACCGCTGCACCACCTGCATGCCCCATCAACACCTTTGTTTCTAGATGTTGGAGCTTGGCCTGTTTTCCAGTGTAGTCCTGTTTCTCTGACTGTGACTAACTGGATGTGCTCTCTTCATCCTCTGACATGGGAGCTGGCTCGGAGCTCGTCTGCCTGGCTGTGTGTTTCCTGGACGGGGCCGCCTGTGGAGATGGTTGACAGTTGCCTTTTGTATCTATGCTTCTTTTTCTATGTCTGCTTCTGTCTCCTTGAACCCCAGTGGGCCTCAGCAGATGGCCGCTCACACTGAGCCTGGTTCTGCTGGAGGTTTCTTCCTGTTCAAAGGGAGTTTTTCCTCTCCACTGTCGCTACAAGCATGCTTAGTGTGAGGGATTGCTGAAGAGTCAATGAGTCGATGCAATCAGCTGGTTTTCCTTAGATAGAAAACTTTGAATCAATCTGACTGGATGATCTGGTGAACTGTAACTTGCCTTGAGATGACGTGTTGTTATAAACTGAAGTGAACAATCTGCTGGAAGAAAGAACCTCTGCTTGTTTGGGTTTCTTGGTTCTTAAATCTCATCGTTTCCAGACACAATGTTCTCGATGTTTTCTAGATGTTTTCTGTATGTTCTCTAAGAGTACAGTGAACATTTGATGGAGAGCAGATGGCTGATTAGCTGTGAAGGAAGGCCAGAGACTGAACCGAGGAAATGGCCGAGATGGCAGAGAAGGAACCAGCGAAACCAGAAAAAAAAGTCTAAATACCAACAAGAAACACAACAAACCGAAAGGAATGACCATCAGTTCAGCCCATTAAGACTCTGAGAGCTAAAGCAGGATGAAAACTGAAAATTCACATTAAAAACATGTAACCCTGTGAATGCTATGGGATGTAAACTGTCCACATTAATTCCAGGACTGTTAACATGCTTCATTCTCAGTAGCACAAATAAAACAACAACTTTATTATTATCATCATTATTAATATGTTTATTATGTCATTTTTAGTTCCAACATTCAAGTGAAATGATGCAGATATTTTTTAGGGACACACCCAGTTTGGTGTCAGGCTTGTGTGAGTCACAGTTTGGCTCTAAACCACAGGGATTATTTACTGGCAGGGTGTGTTTGTTTTCTCCATCTGCGCTGCAGGATCACCCAGTGACACAGTGAGAAACCCTGACTAAGGCTGCACTGGATGGTCCGAGTCAGAGCACTGCTGTGGTTCTACCAGCTGGGTTAGATAATTACCCCGTAACGCTATGGATGCATTCAAGCAAAGAAATTAACGGTTTAAACCAGAAATGTAAAAAAAGCAAAAATAACAAAACAAATGTACAAATAATCTAAGATGAAAAGCTCAGCGAATAGGAATCAGGTTAGAAAAGGGAAGATATGTTGAGACACTGTGAGAAGAAGAACGGAAACCCAAAAGGAGACGACCCAACAAAACTACGTAATACTAGGCAGCTGCTTAGGGCCCCGAGTTTCTGGGGCCGGTAGAAAATAAATCTTCTTTGAAATGAATTTAGTTTTTTTTGTCATCACTGACATTTATGAATATTTTGAAGTCAGTTTCTGCTGAAACTCTGGAAAGTCGATCTGCTTGTAATTAATTGGAATCTTGGAAATAAAAATGTGGTTGGGGAGTGTTGGCCTGGAGAGAAATATCAGCTGTGCTGCTGCCATCAACGCCTTTGTTTCTACATGTTCAAAGGGAGTTTTTCCTCTCCACTGTCGCTACAAGCATGCTTTGATTCAATCTGACTGGGTGACCTGGGGAACTGTAAAGTGCCTTAAGATGACATACTGTAATGTGAATTGGCGCTATAGAAATAAACTGAATTATTGGTTAGAGCAGAACACTTGTGCTCTGAGAAGGTTGAAAGTATCCGGTCGGATTCCTCACAGCTTCTACTCTGGTTCTCTGAGCAAAACCCTTAACCCCCAATGGCTCCCTGGGTGCTGCACGATGGCAGCCCACTGGGTGGGTTCAATGCACAGAGTGTCCTTTTGACAGTGTAATGACAATACAAAAGCTGAAAAAAAAAATTCAAAGCACAAGACTTAGTGCATATTTAACTCCACCCCCCCGACCCAGTGAAGCAGACTGGCATTGCTTTGGGGATCTACTGCAGGGGAAGAGGAGGTGAGTCATTGGCAGTGTGGTTTTGATGCCCTGTTCTCCGATTGTTCTCGGGTTCCTATGGCAACGCAGCAAAGCATGCATACCAACAGCTTCTGACAAAACCAGCTGAAATTCCAGTCAGAACAAAGCCTGACTCTGCAAACAAAAGCTGAGAAAAACTAAAGTTTGCACAGCAGCATTGAGCAACACACCCAAGACCAGGATGTGTCTGTTCTAACTATTATATTCTATCACATGTGTGAACGGAAATCTATTTAAATTCATCTACATATTGGGATCTAATTTCCTTTAGTGGATCTGAAATTTTAGTGATGAATCAAAGTTTCTTCAGGTTTGGTTTTGCTGTAGAAGAAACAAACGGTGAAGCTGTAGTTAGAGGAACATGTCTAAGCAGGAAAACAGGGTGTGTCTCTGCACTTCATAAAGGCGCTCATGTTTCACAACCTGACAGTCTGCAGTTCTCCTGCTAACAGGTACGTCTCTTTTCCTGTTTCTCACATCTAACTACCAGATCCACAAACAGACCAGCTAGTTCAGAGAAAACTTTAGTTTTTCTGATTTATAGAAAGACATAATGAATAGTTTTACTGAAATGATGTGGAGCAACTTTACTGTTTACAGCAGAAGGGAAAACAGAAAGAAAAGAGAAGGCGATTGATGGGTTAAGCTTTAAAAGAAGATGGTTAACCAATAAAACCCGGTGTTCTAAACCAATTAAAACGATGTGCAAAGATACCTACGCTAATGAAAGTGGAAATAGAATAAAACACACAGAACCAGAACAACTAAAAGCTTAAATCTGGTTCTCTGAACATCGAAGTTTAACCTGAACGGTCTGAGGAAGCTGGACAGGCTTCAGAGTGACTGTAGCTGCTGCTGCCTGAACATTTAGGTGTTTATATTTAACAACTGTTTGCTCTGTTTCACATAAAGACAGACTGCTCTATACTTCATGTTTCCGAGCTGTGTTTGAACGCACCATGATCAGATGGAAATGTGTTTGGCTTAATATATATATATCATATAGACATACATGTAAATCGTTTAATATGGCCTGAAAAGCAAACGGGTGTTTATCTCAGACATGTCCAAAGTGGGACCTCGATGGCCACCGTCCTGCAGGTTTGGGAGGTTTCCCTGCTTCAGCACAGCTGGTTTCCACTGACAGCTGATTAACAAGCTTCAGCTGCTGAAGCAGAGAAACATTGAAACCCTGCAGGATACTGACCCTATCTGGCTGCTTTAGCTGAAGCAGGCGTTGTTATTTCCCTCTACACCGACCACAGAGGTGGCATTACTTCCGCCTGTGCCCCAAAACACAACAAAACACCAAAGTGTTCTGATTGTTCTGAGGGTCCAGAACGCATCAGGTTGAGATTGATTATGATGTTTTTTTTCAATCATAATTTATGAAAACTCATTTTTAAATGAATAACTAGAAAATGTTTTCTTCTCAGCTGTTGGATTTTTTTCACTTCCTGCTTCTAGTTGGACTTCAGTTCACAGCAGAAGCACGATGGATGTAAGTCTGATTAATTCATTTATTATGATTGTTTTGCATTTTTTTGTTGTTTTCTCCCACCATCAGTGGAATGACCCCCCCCACCATGCTATGGTAACAACCATACCATGCATATTGCTTTAGGTTAATAGACTATATTAATTAGAAGATTTATGCTTCCAAAAAATGCTTTTTTTTTTTGTTTAGAACTAGATTACTGAACATAGTGGTGGTAAATCGCTGCACAGATTATTTCACAATCATGTTTGTGTTCAACTTGCCCTCTATGTTCAGAAAGAAAGGAAATTGGGAGGAAAATAAAAGGTTTGTGGCTTAAGAAAGTTTGCAGCTGATTATACAGCAATGAGGAAATTACTGAAATATTGGGAGTTAAATATTAAAAGGCCAAAAGGACGTCTGGTTGTCAACTTTTCACGATGTGAAATGGAGAGGATGGAGGATTTAAACTCACCCAAGTAAAGAACAAAGCAAGCAGAAATCTCTGGAATTCATCAAACCACCTGATCAAGCATGAAATAAAACTTCAGATTAGTATCAAACCAAAGCTGCATGTTTTATTAATCACTGGTTCGGCTCAACGTTTCGCATATTTCATTTAATAGCGGTTTAATGTCCTGTTGTTCCAAGCTTCATGCTCATCAACAAAGCAATTTATGCTGACATCTATTGTTTTAGGGATTTTAATTTGTTGAAATAAATAATTATAAAACCATCTAATCTATGTATGCATAGTATTCTGAAGATTCTTTGTTTCATATTATTTGCATTTATAGCAATTAAGATACACATGATGAGTGTGATGAAAACCTGCAAACCGATTCATATTCTCTCCTTCCTTTAAATGGGCGATTCCTCAGGCTAAACTGGTTTCACTGTGAACTCCCACAGCTTGTTAAGCAAATGCTTCCACAGATTAAAGCACTGGGCTTAGGACAAAAAAACAACACAACAACAAAAAATACTTAGTTGAGCAAATTGTGCAAAATAACAATTAAAAAATAAAAATTAGATTTATTGTTCCTGCAATGCAGATCTATTAGAATCTGTCCTTAAATTCCAGCCAAACCCATTTCCACAGTAACAGATAAAAACCTTTAGATAAATCAAACATTACCGCCACATATCTGACTCTATAACCACTAAAATAACTATTTTCATTCGTTTCAGACGGAACTATTCACAGACTGGATTATATTAAACTGAACTTCCAATGCTGATGAAGGTTCTCAGTCATCCAGGTCATAGTCATTCTGTAAAAATTCAAAAAATATTTTTCCAATGCACTTCCAATATTCACCACTGCTTGGCGCCATTTCCCTTTGTCCTCTGATCACGGAGCAGTCAGCTTGCTGTGACCTACAATGCATCATGGGATACCCAAGGTTATGTAGAATACACCGGACCTAAGCTCAAGTTAAAAAGATTAAATGAAATATTCTTTATTTTATCATCAGTTATTGTACGTTCCACTTTGGACAAATATCAATACTTCTGACTGAGAGAAACTCATTGTCAGACAAAATGCAGAAAGAGGTACACAAGTCAAAAACACTGGTGTAGTGGATGAAAAATTAGAGGACTCGAAATTCCCACAATGCACCTTACAAAAGATCTTATTGGTATGATTCCCTGGCTCATTCTTTGTGTATGTGCTTTTACCAAGTATAGAGAAGGTTTTTTACTGAACCACAAATAAGCCTTAAATAACATTACAACTACAAAAAGAAGATCATCCATGGTCAAAAGAAGATCATCCATGGTCAAAAGAAGATCATCCATGGTCACTAGACGAGCGGATGCATCCCAGAATGCTTTCAGAGCTCTTCTTGCAAAGCATCATGAGATTTATCGTCACAGCGACCCGCTGTTGGGTAGCAAACATACCCAATATACAAAAATAGGGCAGGCTCAGTGCGGGGAGGCGGAGTTACGTGACCCAATTTAGGGGTTGAGGTGGACGTTTGGATGCAGCCCAGACCCTCAACTAGCAACTGCAGCTAAGCTCAGGGCTTCGTCAGAATGTCTGCCCTAATCACTGTATAGTGGTTACGCCATTTTAAACGAGTGTCTGAACATCTAGTGGATGAAAAACGTAGTGGACTCCAAATTTTCCACAATGCACCCTGAAAAGATGAGCAGATATGTCCTAGAAAGCTTTGCAAGATGCTTTGCAAGAGCTCCTTGCAAAGCATTATGGGATTTGATCATGCCAATGCAAATGATTAGATGACAACTGGGAATATGAGAGGTTCAGGACAAGTCCTCTTTAAAAACTATCTAACAGTACTATAAATAAAGAAACATGTTTCACAAGATCAAATTAGATTAAGTTTATGTATATAGCAAACCTTCACAATAATATAATCCATTAATGATGGATTAAATGAAAATTCTTTCAAATCAAACTTGGACACTGTTGGAGAAATATAGAAATCATGAGCAATTGACCTGTTTTAATAGCTTAATAGCTTTATATATTAACAGATGCTCCACATGTCTTCACAGCTTGCAGATGCTCTGGGTGATAATCAGTCAGCGGGTCCTTGGCCCAGCAATCCAGCCTG
Source organism: Cyprinodon variegatus (assembly GCF_000732505.1). NCBI lineage: Eukaryota > Metazoa > Chordata > Actinopteri > Cyprinodontiformes > Cyprinodontidae > Cyprinodon > Cyprinodon variegatus. The sequence goes on from NW_015151048.1 coordinate 420,692, forward strand.
GCCAGGTAAAGGCATTGCACTTTTCCTTGTTTGTATTCATGTCTAAGATTATACTTCCTCCACTATATGACTGTCGGATGCTCCAGCAATGGCTTGTTGTACCATCATCCTATTGGACGGCAGCTTGATGAAGAAAACCTAAAACTGGTCTCTATGCAGTCTCAGAAATGTTAACTGTATTAAGAAGTAAATGCATCTGAGATTATTCCTGCCTTTAATCATTTTTACTCCGTATGTAAGACGATGAGTTCTTTAGGAACCAGGAGGTAAAATGGAGTATGTTGGTCCTTGAAGTACCTGACAGACCTTCATGACATTTCTGGACAGTACCTCCAGATGATGAAGTCCGGACCATGTCCACTACTTCTACTGGACCCAGTCACTTATTAGTCCCACTGCTCATTTGTTGAGAATAAGTAAAAATCCCAGAATGCCTCTGTAGTGGGAAAAAAGTATTCAACCATTCATCCTAGTTAAATAAACGGAGATCGATGGATTTCACTCAGGCGGCACATTTATTCATATCTTTGCAAAGAGAGAACAGTTCATCATAGAGTCCTTATGGCAGCATTCTGCTCTGTTCTGCAAGAGCAGCGTTCGTTCCTCCTTACTTACAGCAACGGAAAATAGTCAGAGTCAAAACAAATTACAGACACTTTGGTTAAACAGTAGCATGTTATGAATAAACCTGAGAAAGAATCTGGATTTTTATGGGAAGAAGGTTTGTCTGGTTTACAAACACCATCCTGGAGAGAATGGTGCGGCCTTGAGAGAGAGAAACAGACTGAGTGAAAACTTTTATAGTGAGTAAATAGAAAAAATTTATATATAATAGAAGAGAAATAAAAATTTCTGACAACAGCCTCACGCTATGATTTGACTGTTGACTGGAGCCATCTTTGAATTCCTGCCAGTCAGTGGTAGCAACCCCACAGACGCCATGCTTCACCAAGGAAATCTCCCATGGATTAGTTTATCACATCTTACAGGATTTTCAAGTTTTTCTTAAATTTCAATGTTGATGTCTTGAAATTGTTTTTATTATTCATTTATTTATTTTTTTTAGTGAGAGAAAAAATATTATTATGGTTTAATATTTTGAATATATCTGGACGGTGGTCAAAATTCAGTTTAAAAATTGTTTTCATATTAAGAATAATGGGGATTTTTCTTCTTTTTTTGTGGCTGCATTATTTTGTGAAATTGTTCCAAAAAAGTTAAAAAACTCAACACCCTATGGAACGCGTTCACCCCTTTGGTATGGGGTTCGATTTCAAACAACCCCCATTCCAAAGGGGGGGACCCGTTCGTCTGTTTCAATTTGCAAGTTTTCTAAACTAAAACCAGGCTTTGTTGGGCTGCTGGATAAAACCTGGAACTAAACGCTATTTCTGACATTTTGAATTGAAAAAACTTCCCTGGATGGAAGAGAAAGGTCTTCAAACTTGAAAACAAAGTCCAGAGGATTGATTTTAACTCTTTTGAATGACTCTGACCTGGATGACTGGGAATTTTCACCAGTACTTGAGAAATTGGTTTCATAGATAAAAGTAAATTGACTATTGAAGATGAATGATGGAATTATGACACAGGTCAGCCTGCTCCCAACCCCACCTGGCCCGGTGGTCAGCCTGCTTCCAACCCCGCCTGGCCCGGCGGTCAGCCTGCTTCCAACCCCGCCTGGCCCGGCGGTCAGCCTGCTTCCAACCCCGCCTGGCCCGGCGGTCAGCCTGCTTCCAACCCAACGTGGCCTGGAGGTCCATCCGGAGGTAATAGTATGTGGCCAGTCAGCCTGCTTCCAACCCAACGTGGCCTGGAGGTCCATCCGGAGGTAATAGTATGTGGCCAGGGAACCCCAGTCAACCCAGTGGACCTGGTGGATATGGACCAGGACCTGCACCTGGACCTGGACCAGCTAATCCATCCAAGCCCCAAAAGAAATTGGTGAGAAACCCAAAAACCAATTAAAAGGAGTACTGTATCAGAGAAATACGCAAAGAAAGATAAATCTCTTAACTGAAGAAGCCTCTTGGATAAGAGACGAAACATCTTCTAGAAAACTTCTTGTCCAGTTGCATAAACTGAACTTTTCAATTATGCTTTAATTGCTTTTAATCTTGTTTACCTTTTATCAGGTGGTTCCCTATGACGAGTTGCTGCCGCACGGAGTCTACGACAAACTACTGATCACAATCACTGGGACCGTAAAACCCAATGCTGATAAGTCAGTAGATATCAGATGTCAACATTTTTCTCATCAGCAGACATGTTTTTTACTTGAAAATGATGTCAGATAAATAATGTCAGATCAAGAAAACAATTTTCAGCTCTTTGCATCTTTGTTGTCGCGCAGGTTTACTGTGAACTTGTCAACACCCAAGGATGTTGCCTTTCACTTCAATCCTCGCTTTAATGACTACGGCCAAAAAGTTCTCGTCAGGAATACATGCGTCAACAATATTTGGGGCAAAGAGGAGAGGGAAGTTCAGAAGTTTCCCTTTGTCCCGGGTCAGCCGTTCCAGGTCAGGCACAACAAGTTTTACCTTTCTAATATGTTGGAGACTAAAGGGTCTGAGAAGGCTGTGTCTTTAGGGCAACGGTCTAGCTCACTAACCTGTTGTAATTTTTCTTTTTGCAGATGAAGATATTGTGCACCAACAAAGAATTTAGGGTGGCTGTTAACAACAGCCATCTTTTGGCCTACCAACACCGGGTAAAGGAACTGCAATCCATCAATAAACTCTCCATCCTTTATGACGTCACCTTGTCAGGTGTTGAAGTTGAGAAATTGCCTTGACACCTTTGCTACTGATCTACGAAACACCTACTAAGAGATTGGAAAAACTAAAACAGTTCATGACAACTAAAATTTTAGGAAGGATTTGCTTAGACCTAAAGTTCAACAAGCTTCTTTGGCAGATCTAAATCAGTTATCAGTCAATCTACAGCCGAGGATGACAAAATATTATTAGAAAGTCAGATGAATATTGTTCCCAGATATCATTGGTAGGCATTCAGTGGTAATCTCCAATAACATCCAGAGGGGGTATTTCTGTTTCTTTCAGATAATTGCTTTGAGTATAATCTATAATCAATGAACAGGTCATATTTTCTGTTTCTTTGCATGTAGTTTGACATTATAACACCTTACTTCTATTACTGATGAAATCAGATGTAATTTGTCTTGTACTGAATAAATGGAAGCTCCCAAACTGCTGCTGTTCAGTGTCTAATTTTAGACGTTCACTTTTGACCTTGTGTCCCATATGTGGGGTTTCACATTTTTGTGAAAAAGAAGAGAGCATCACAAACTTCCAAATAAAGAAGAAGAATCAACTTTGCCATTACATTGTTACAAGTACCAAGCAATGTAACGCATTCTGCATTTAACCCATTCAGTGTGGGGATTAAATGTGCAGTAGGAAATCTTTTCTAACACATTTTTTACCATGTGGCTTAACGATCTGCCCACAGTCACTTAGCAAGCAGTGAAATAGAAGGTCTGGAAGTGAAACGTACACTATAGGTTCCTGACGTCAATCAATTCCAGGCTACCGTCGCCGGGTCAGGTTCGGTCACTCTATCCCCGCAGCCCACTGCAGTGTGTCGCAGTGAGCTTGTCGCAGGTATGACGTAGATATTTTTGATTTATGCCCAGTTTTAAAGCGTGGTCTGCTATATGCTATTTGACGCCACAATGCAAGAGGGACAATCACGAACTAGCTAGGATTGTGGGTGTCCATGTGTCGGTTTGATGAGCTTGTTCACCGTCTACAACCCCTCATCCAACGCCGGATGACACACAGTTGACCCGTGAATGTTCCTGAAAGACTGGCCGTGGCACTGTGTTTTTTGGCTTTGGGTGCAAACCAACAGACCGTCGCACAGAGCTGCAGACTACCGTCCTGTAAAGTGTCTGGGATAGTGTCCGAGGTGTGCCCAGCGTTGTTGACAGCGCTAAAGCCAGAGTTTCTGCCATTAGGTACAAGAAATACGCATAGTGTAGAGCGAATGTAGATTTGACCAATTGACACAGCCTGTGGTAACCTACAATTTTGGGGAGGTGCACCAGAGTGTCTGCGGAAGGGGGGGGGGACATATCTGCGTTAACTACGAGGGTTGTGCTTTGATTCCAGAGGATGGAAGCTCAATGCCCTAACCACTAGGCCACCACTCCAAGCTAAAGTTCATCTAGATCAGGGGTCTCCAACCAGTTCCAGAAAGGTCTTCTTTCCAACAAAGCAGTGGCACACCAGACTCCAGTCATCTCATCAACTGAGAGCAGTCTGAACATGATGACTTGATGAGATGACTGGAATCTGGTGTGCCATTGCTTGGATGGAAAGAAAACCTGCAGCCACACGGCCCTTTCTGGAACCGGTTTGAGACCCCTGATCTGGGTGAAATATTAAACGGGTTGTTAGTTCAACTTTCTTTAGATGCTGAAAAACTTTCAAAAACTTTTCAAACAAACATTAATATATTTTAGATTCATTGCACACTAACTGAAATATTTCAGGTCTTTTATTGTCTTCATACGGATGATTTTGGCATACAGCTCTTGAAAACCCAAACCCTTCTCCCCAGTCTTCCTCCAGACTCTGGCACCTTGATTTCCAAATGACGTGTAATACTGAGCAACAGTCCAGAGCTGCTTCTCTGTAGCCCAGGTCAGGCGCCTCTGCCGCTGTTTCTGGTTCTAAAGTGGCTTGACCTGAGGAATGCGGCACCTGTAGCCCATTTCCCACACACACCTGTGCACGGTGGCTCTGGATGTTTCTACTCCAGAGTCAGTCCACTGCTTCCGCAGGTCCCCCAAGGTCTGGAATCGAACCTTCTCCACAATCTTCCTCAGGGTCCGGTCTCCTCTTCTCATTGTGCAGCATTTTCTGCCACACGCTTTCCTTCCCACAGACTTCCCACTGAGGTGCCTTGATACAGCGCTTTGCGAACAGCCTTTACGTTCAGAAATAACTTTCTGCGTCAACGACGGCCTTCTGGACAGCAGTCAGGACGGCAGTCTGACCCATGATTGGGGTTCTGAGTGATGAACCAGGCTGGGAGTTTTAAAGGCATCAGGAATCTTTTGCAGGTGTTAAAAGTTAATTTGTTGATTCAGGTGATTAGGTGCATAGCTCAGCTTTAGAGACCTTTATCATGATATGCTAATTTTGTGAGATAGGAATTTGGGGTTTTCCTGAAATATTTCAGTTAGTTTGCAATGAATCTAAAATATGATGGAAAATAATGAACTTTTTCACAATATGCTAATATTTTGACAAGGACCTGTACTTTGCCACACCTCCAGCTTTCTGTCGATTGAGAGGGGGAAAAATACATCCCCGTCTTTTCTATTAAAAGGCTCAAAGTGGCTGTTTCTGCTGACGCAGTGCTCAGTGAAACCATCAGGATAGGCCACTCACTGTCAGGATGTGTGCGTCTGGGCCCTCCCTCAGTCATTCATGGGGGGACTCAGACTAGAGCTGCTGCTTCGCCACATCAAGAGGAGAAAGTGGAGGCGGTTCTGGTGTAGGTACCAGATCTGTTCGGGCCCTGCGCATGCTAGTGACGTTAAACTATACGAGTGGCTGAATGTTACCACAATGACATAAAACATTGTGGTTGCCCAGACAATGGTGACATAACGCAGCACCTGTGGGCCGAGTCAGGAGCATCTGTAGTGTTAGCATGTCTGACCGCAGTTTTACCTGATTGATAAAAAAATGAAAAAATAGGTTTATGGTCAAGAAATAACTGCAAGACCATGATATAAAGGGGGAGAGCTGGGAATTGCTGTGGCTAGCTGTGCTCAGTAGCAAACAGATTAGCCTATTTTAGCGCAGACAGTTACCCGTATGAAGATACACGACTTTTAACTTTGTGTCAAAAACCGTTAATTTTCTACAAGTAGAATAACTTTTGTTTCTTTGTCTAAAATCTGTACGGAAGTCATTTTAAAGATGTTCTAATTGTCCTCCTCTGCCCACAGACCTTAAAAAGAAGAAGCACTGAAACTTACTGCATTACCTGCGTCCAGAGCTCAGTCTGGACGCAATCATGCTTGGTCTTGCCTTCAAGACTTAGCATGATTGTTTTTTACTTTAGGTCGCCAAAGAAATATAAAATAAAAGCAATAATAGGTAATAAAAGTTAAGAATCCTTAAAAAACTGGTGGAATATAGTTTGAGTCTGAGTGTGTTGCCATATGGTGATGTCATCACCAGCAAGGCCCCAAGGAGATCTGGTACCTACACCGTCATCTGGTAAGGATTTCTCCTGGACGCTTACTTCATGAGGTGTGCAAGTCAAATCCGACCGGGAGGAGACCCAGAGGAAGACCCAGAACACGCTGGAGGGACTTGTGCTGAGTTCAATGTCAGGGGCTGCATGCTCTAAAGGCCAAATTCGTAGGCCGATTACGTCATAGCGGGGCGCCAAGGTCTGTTGGGATGGCAAGACTCCTATGTGGCCGACAAATGCATCCTTCTTTTTGCTCGTTTTCAAGGGCGGGACCCGGTGTATCCTACGCATCCTTGGGTATCCCATGATTCTTTGCAAGTCCAAGCAAGCTGGTTGCTCCATGATCAGAGGAAAAAGGTACTTGGCATCAAACAGTGGTGAATATTGGAAGTGCAGTTTAATATAATACTAGTCTGCGAATAGTTCCGTCTGAAATGAGAGACAATCATTGTTTTAATAGTTATGGAGTGGCGGTAATGTTTGATTTATCTAAAGGTTTCTATCTGTCCCTGTGTAAATGGGTCTGGCTGACATTTAAAGACAGATTCTAATATTTTTGTAATGTGGGGACTATAAATATGATGTTATTATCATCCAGAACAGCAGTGGGAAGTAATGGAGAGCTATTGCCACTGGATGATTTAAATCATGAATATGATGCCTAATTCTCATCCCAGGAATCCATCCATCCATTTTCTGTCACACTTATCCTAAGCAGGGTCATGGGGGTGCAGGTGTCTATCTCCAGCTGTCTACAGATGAGAGGCGGGGTTCACCCTGGACAGGTCGCCAGTCCATCGCAGGGCAACATGGAGACAAACAGGGCAAACAGCCATTCACACACACCCACACCTAAGGAGGATGTAGAGCAGCCAATTAACCTAACAGTCATCTTTTTGGACTGTTGGAGGAAGCCGGAGTACCTGGAGAGAACCCACCCATGCTCAGGGAGAACATGCAAAGTGCATGCAGGGCTGGGAGTTGAACCCAAAACCTTCTTCCTGCAAGGCAGCAGTGCCACCCACTGTTCCACTGAGCAGCCCCCATCTCAGGGAAATGGACAAAATATAAATTACAACCCAAAATCAGTGATCTATTTAGTTCAAGGTTGCCTCAGTAAAATTCCATTTCCTAAACTTAAACATAAATTCACTGAAGAATTGATATAATATACCAAAAATGCAAAATATCTTAAGAAAAGTATCACAAATATATTATTTCCTAATCCAATTAAACGACTTTAGCTTTTAAAAGAATCCTTCAAATATGATATCCATGCATTGAGAACCAAATATCTTAAATATGATATTCTGCCTAAATATTAATTTTAGAACTTTAAATGACATTTATCCTTCCGACCAGTTCATATGCTCCAGATTTAAATTCACTGTAGACAAATGTTGTCTATGTGAGCAAGAAGACGAATTAACTGAATATTTTTTTATTGTAGTAAAACCCAACATTTTTATCCTCAGTTCATAACTGGTTGCTCTATAAATACTAAAACATAACTTTTCTCTCTCTGTTGGCAATGAAATTTGAAATTATTGCCCACGATAAACTAATACAATTTTTAATTAATGGTATAATTATTATGGTCAAAATTTTCATACACTAATATCTGCATGCTTCATACATTTCTTTTAAATCTATTACGGTATATTAAACATTTCCTTAATCTTCTTAAATTCCACCTCGTGTAATTTATTTCTATTTGACACTTTTGAAAATCTAATATAACATTTTCTATTTAGTTTTCCTCACACTGATCACATTTTCATTAAGTGTTTTCTTAAAAAGTGAACCCTTTAGTGTGTCTAAATCTTAACCTTGTTATCACCCTTTCCTCCTTGCTCTTCCTTCTCCCATCTTTTATTTCCTAACTGATTTTTTGATCCTATAAAACCATTTCCCTTTACTCTGTCTATCCGTTCGTTTCTGCCATTCGTTCCTAAATTTGTTTGATAAAACTCTTTGATCTCGATTTACAGATATGCACTATCAAATCTATAGGGTTGCAATTTTAATACCTGCCTTTTTATTTTCCAGTATGTGCTGGTATCCATTAGCCTGACATAGTCCGACTCAATTCTAGTCAGAATGAGTCTGATGCTGCTCCATAGAGCTGTGATTATGGGGCGTGTTTTGAACGAACCAGGAAAAAAAATGCCTCTGCACTCAATTGGATAGACCTACAACCAATAAGAGCAACGGAGTGCGTGACGTATGTTAAGCGAGGCATAGCTGTTGTCCACAAAAATCAAAGCGTGCAGTTGCACGCCTAGAATAAGAAGATGAGCCTTGATCGCGTTTCTCTGTTCCTCTTTTAAAATTAATTTGCTGTCGATATCTTCTAGAACAGACCTAATAGCAGAATCTACTCACCTCAACTCTCCAGCGGCAGCCATTGTTGTTGTCACCCAAGCGCGCTTTGGTCACGTGGTTGATTACGTTACTGTTGGTCATCTGTCCATCATCGTATAAAGCCCGCCCTGACAATTTGATTGGATCGCCTGACAGTGGGCGATCATACTCTCGCTACTATGGAGCAGAGCCAGACCGAACTTCCCGACCTCAAACTTTGTGGGCGGGACTAAGTTCGGAATGGCACCCAGGCTAGGTATCCATATAAATACCACTGTTAAACCAATCTTTTGTAATTTGAATAATGTCAGCCAAATTTCTAATAGCATATCTGGTCTGCTGTCTGAATGATTGCATTTTAAAATCGTCAATACGGAGCTTAAATCTTAGCAAATTATTATGAAGTGTTTAATGTCCTCCACCCACTAAACTACAACAAAACTGCCAAAAATGATCCTGTGTAAACAGACAAACCATAATGGATTTGTTTTCCACTCTATACTTGAAATCCTGGTACTATTATTAGGCCACTCCTACTTTTTCCTTTGCTGTTGATGCGTCTGTATAGAATTAACTGATGATAACTCTCTATATAATCTTGAATAAAGAAGTTTGTTGATGTTTTTTTTGCCTTTTGGTGAGTGGAGGAGTGAATAGAATAAAAGTATTGCTTAAGTTCAATTAAGTAAACATTAAAGTCTGGCTTTTTATTTTACATTTGTATGGAAGCCCGTTTCTGCCACATTAAAGTAAAGAAATGCCAAATAAAAATTCTTAAGTATGAGATTTAAACTCATAATTATGAGATTCAAAGTCATCATTTCCACTTTGAAGGTCATAATTATGAGATACCAAATTCAAAAGTCGAATATCATAATTTTGACTTTGTAACACATAATTATGACTTTGAATGTCGAAATGGTGACTTTGTAACTTAAAAAATAATAACTTTAAATCCTAATTATCCTAATTAATTATGAGAATTAAGACTTTCTATTTTCTATTTTTTACTTCCATGTGGCAGAAATGGGCTTCCATACTTATCAATCTCTTAAGTGCCTCTTATCAAAATTTCCCTTGCATAAATTCAAATGTATGGAAGCCTGTTTCCTCCACATGAAAGTAAAACATGCCAAATGTCGAATATCATAATTACGACTTTGTATCTCATAATCATGACTTTGAAAGTCAAAATTATGTCTTCGTATCCCATAAATATCACTTTCTATCAGGCATTTTTACTATCATGTGGCGGAAACAGGATTCCATACAGGCTTCCATACATTTGAATTCATGCAAGGGAAATTTTTGACAAAATAGTTAAGAGATTTAAAGTATGGAACCCTGTTTCTGCGACGTGAAAGTAAAAAATGCCAAATAGAAAGTCATAATCATGACATCTAAAGTCAAAATTTTGAGTTACAAAGTCATAATTTTGTCTTTCAAAGTCATGGTTTTGTGCCGATGTGTTTTTTTGGCCCCGATACCGATACCTGGCTGTGCAGTATCGGCCGATACCGATACCATCTGTTTGAAATTGATGTGTGTGTATCTATGAAGAACTGCAGACTACCTGGATGTAATATAATCACCATCATGGCTTCAAGCTGCTGCCTTCCTTTGTGAAGCAGGAAAAAGACTAAAACAAAGTTAATCCAGTAGAACTTGTATTGCCTACCTGGAATGGGCGACAATAGTTGAAGAAACTTTTGGATCTCAAAATGTTATTAGTGCCTTATTTGTTGGTACTGGCACCATTTTAGTGCTGGATCGGGGCCCCACCCGATACTGGTATCGGTATCACTGCAACACTAGTCATAGTTATGATATTCGATTTTCACGTTTTTTTCATCTCATAATTATTACTTTGTATGTCATGATGATGACTTTCTATTTGGCATTTCTTTACTTTCATGTAGTAGAAATGGGCTTCCACAGATAAGAAGCATTTCAGGTAACATTTCACTTTGCAGAGAAAAACCAAATTGAATGTTTCCCCCTAGAAGTTGAACATATTTTAAAATATTTGAATCCACATAGTTATTCGAAGAAATTTATATCTACAGGTAGATTTTCAGTTTAACGTCATTTTTGTTTTCCCTTACGCTGCCTTTCCCGTTGGTGACGTAATGACGCTGGGCTGCAGGTTTACGTGATCTGCTCGTTTACGGTAGTGGTAGAAAGCTTCGAAGGGCGAGCTTTTAACAGCCTAGCTGGTTTGGAAAGTTTAAAGACTTGTTAAAAACCAAGCAGCTAAGTTTCGTGTCTGCAGATCCAGGGTTTCACCATCACACCGACTAACTGGGACGGTGGAGTTTAGCTGCTTTGCCAGCTAGTAGCCATATTTTTTTTATTTCCTGGAACAGAGACGGAGTATTTATCTTCTCCAGGTTAGTGTGACCCTTAGACGTGAAAATAGTTTGCGGTTGTGTGTCTTTTAACGTATTGCTGTATTTAAAGGCTCCCCCGGTCTGCGGTAGTTAGCCCCAGAGCTAGCCAGGCTGCTAGCCTGCTTTCCACCAGTCGCTGCTAACCAACTTGACCTGTTTAGGAAGTTGTTTGCTAACCGTGTCTCTGAGCAGCTGCTGAGTTTATCATTGTTTGGTTGTAAGATGGGAACTTTGTTAACCCTGTGAATCCAGACTAGTCCGGCTTGAGGGTGGAGGTGGTGAGGAGGTGGTGAGGAGGTGATGAGGAGGTGGTGAGGAGGCCCCAACAGTCCAGTTGTTTCCTCCTTACTGCAGACGCAGCAGTTGTCAATCAGAGGATCTCATGTCCTCAAAGCAGGACAGCTAACCAGCTTTTCTAACGCAGGCTACAACCAGACTTTAGTTACTGGGAATTTCTATTGTTTAAATCAACATGGTGACAGAAATAAAGCATTTAAAACACTCTGGATCTCCCCAAACCCCCATTTGCGTCTCTAGATAAAATGAAGCTAATTTAACAATAATCAGAGGTGTCAAAACTGTTAATATTTATTACTCAACTAGTATAAATCCTACTGTTTAAAAACACTTTTGTAGAAGTTAGAGGATCAACTTAAGGTTTTTACTTCAGTAAAAGTGTAAAAGTTACATTTTTAAAACTACTTAAAGTATAAAAGTGGTGCATGAAAAATGTTAAATAAAGAAGCTTTACTGCTCTACCCTATTAAAGCAACATTTTTCTAATGAATAATAACTTCCTTAGACCTAATTTTCTGAGTTTTATAACTAATGCCGTCAAATTTTACTTTTCATCCTCTTGAAAAACTGTTTATTTTTCTATGTGGTGAGCAACAAGTTGGGGCAGCACCGAGTCAAACCACAAAGAAATGACTTGTCTGAATGAATTTTGAAGGTTTTTATTTTTTTTAAATACCAACAGGCAATAATGAAAATGAGCTTAAATGGAACAAAACTGAGTGTATTTTTAAAATGTTGAAGGGAAAAGTTTGTCTCATGCTACGTTCAGACTGCAGGCAGCAGAAGCAGCTGGCTTACAGACGCAGTTAATGGTTGACGTGCATCAAGGCGCAGGAAATTGTCCTGCAGAGCTTTTTTCAGCAGCAGAAGCAGAGCGTCATGAGCTCCTAAAGCTCGGGATGCGATGTTGGAAAGATGGAACTTTAGCTGCTGGACATCAACCAATGAGAGC
>NW_015151048.1:435335-449285 GCF_000732505.1 Cyprinodon variegatus
GTATCTGCATCCTCTAAAGGCCCTCAGAGGTGAGAGGACAGCAGCCATAACCCTCCTGATCTGATCTCTGGAAAATTCCATATGGAAACAAAAAGGACGTAAACAAGGATTGCGAAAGCGTCAAACCTGATTGGCCATTGTTTCTTCCTGTTATCTAACACAGGAATGCTTTATCATGTTCTGATCATTACAAAGCGGATCATTACGACCACAGACCCTGAACACATCTGATAGGTGTGAAACTTTCTGCAGAACGTTTCTGATGGGATCCAAACGGAGAAGCACAGCCGGAGGAACGGCTGAATGGGCCAACAGGCAGGTCGTCTCTCATGTGGCACGAAGCACGGTGTGGGCGTCAGGGAAACACCAGCTCTGCGCCTCAAAATGTGATAACCCACTGATGTCACACCTAAAATGGTTCCACTGGAGACGCGGTCCAAAAACGCTCTAAAGTTTGTTCCAGTTGAAGGCAAAGAGTGGAATGGCCAGTGATGTCAGAGGAGGGAAGCTAACATTATCTCTGCACGTCAGGATGAACGGCCTTTAATCATCAACCCTTTGATCTGCTTTGCTAAGGTTTGTTCTGCGTATTTGTTGTTGTTTTTCTGCAGGCTTTATGCAGAGGAAGCTTTTCCACTTCAGTCTGCTTTCCTAAAGTTCAAAGAGAAGCTTACTGGTAACCCTGGATCACAGCTCTGAGACCGCCGCCGCTCATTATGTGCTGTCAAGGTAATTATGCTGCATTAACAATCACTATATCAATAATTATTAGTATTCTTTGTAGCTTTATCATGATGGTGTTATTGTAGATGAGCCATTAGCTTTACTCAGTTTTCTACAAGGTTCCTGCAGATCCTTAAGAAGTCTTCAATATCAAATCACTGCTTTTAAATAGTAAAATAAGAAGTTGTGTTCTCTCACATGGCTCTTATTTGTCCCTGACTCCATTCAACTGAAAAATATGAACAAATAAAATAAATAAAAAAAATCTATGGCGCACAGACAAAACAATACTTCAAACACAAAATCACGTCTTGTACAAAGAAATGTAAAAATTTAGTGATGAATTCCAGCAGCAGACCCAGAATTCAGCCAGAGGAAAATAAGGAATAAAAAGAATTTATTAAACAAAAAGCAGAGCAATACCAAAAAGGACGGAAGAATCAAAAAGACCAAAGACTACAGGTGTCAGCAGAGGCTGATTGAAGCCAAAATAAAAGGAGCCTGGATGGAGGGAGGGGTGATAGAAACAGACACGCTGCTGAGGGAGGGGCAGCTGGGATCCACGCCAGAGACAGAATACCGGGAGGTGAACAGACGGCACAGGCAGCGCAGAGCTCCGTCTGTAAGTAGCGCTCCGTCTCCATCAGAGTATCGGTAGGAAATGCATCTTCTGATGGAGTCTTGGTGCGGGGATGCTGGCGTTTTCCTGCATCTTTCGTTTAGCTAGATCGGTCTGCAAAGCGGCGTGGCACACAGACGAGTGGAGCGGTGCTGAAGCGCTGCAGAATCAGCTGTGGATGGGCAAGAGGCTGCGCTGTAGATGGATCGCCTCCAGAAGAAGCGTAATTAGTGGAGCTCGACCTCTGGCCTCTAATTGGTGACTTTTAAGGACAATTATTAAATCTTGGACCTTTAAAAAAGGGAAAGGGAGTATTTTATCGTGCCACTATTACGGCGGCTTTTGTTGAAATAAAACATCTTGGACTTGATTGTTTTTTTTGTTGTTTTTTTTTGTTTGCTGCTGGGTTTTGAGTTGCTTGCTTGACCTCGTCAAAGACTGAGTGTGGGGACATTTTAGACGACCAACTTCAGCCCAGTGTGCTTGGATTGTTAAAAGAGGGAGAAGCAAAAACCAAAATAATCCAAACATGCAAAGTGCAACAAGTCAGACCTCTGCCCTGACTGTGCTGTCTGTCCACCTCCTGTCTGTCTGTGCCTGACATGCGGATCCCACCTGCGCCTCCCTCCATCCAGGCTCCTTTTATTTTGGCTTCCATCAGCCTCTGCTGACGCCTGTGCGCAGCAGTTAGGGAGTGTAGTTTGTGCACACCGCCCCCTTGGACAACTGACTTCATCCAAGCTTGGATTGTTAAAGGAGGAAAAGCAAAAACCAAAATAATCCAAACATGCAAAGCACAACTAAAAATCTTAAAAGAAAAACACAATCATGTTTTCCCCTGGGAATGTAGTGTTGGTGTGTGAAACACACCAACACTACATTCCCCACAATGCAACAGTAGCCAGCAAAGTCACAGCAGCGAGCAGAAGCCGCCGTGGGCTGTGGGCCGGTTCTAATGCTGATTAAATATCATCCAGGGGGGCCGCGGATAAACAATTCGTCTCTCAGGCCTTGATTTTGACATATTTGAGATAGAACCAATAAAAACCGTTAATCTATCCGGACCTTGGGGCAATGCGGCGCTAACGTTTTTTCTGAACAACATGGGGAAGCGTAAATTCAACGGTTAACGATTAATAAATTAGTTGATTATTTCAATAATTGATTAATCTAATTAATTGTTTTAGTTCTAGTCGGATCGACTTCTGCGTGTTTCCTGGCAATCCTGCTGTTGGACAGATGAAGCCTGTTTAGCATCTTAACCTGAAGCTAACCATGTCCAATAAAAAGCAAAGGGAAATATATTCTCTTTATTGCGCTTTGCCAGGAGCTGTCTGACATCATAAACTAAATCCTCTTCCCGCTCTGCTGAGAGAGGAACTATTCCCTGTGAGATTGGCCAGCAGGTTTCCTCCAGTCGGTGTGTAATCAAAGGATTGTGTGGTCCCTGCAGGTCAGCCATGCCTCTGAGGCCGTATCCGACGCTCCTGCGCTCCGATTTGGATGCAGCTGCAGTTCAGACGTCGCCTCAGAGGAGCCAGCAGG
Source organism: Cyprinodon variegatus (assembly GCF_000732505.1). Taxonomy (NCBI): domain Eukaryota; kingdom Metazoa; phylum Chordata; class Actinopteri; order Cyprinodontiformes; family Cyprinodontidae; genus Cyprinodon; species Cyprinodon variegatus. The sequence continues at coordinate 438,223 of NW_015151048.1, forward strand.
AGGTGCTGAGGAAGAAGATGTCCAGTGAGCGGAGCAGCCGTTCGCCGTTACGTTTGATCTCCACCAACACCCTCTGCTGTGGCGCCGCCGTGCAGGCCCCCCCCTCACCGACCAGCAGGTACCACCCTCCTCTGGGTCCGTGCCAGAACACGGCGGAGGATGGCGATACGACGCTGAACATGTGGACCGTCATCAAACCGGGACACGTGCGTGAGAAGATTGCCATCTTCGCTTCAGAGGGGAGGCTGACGGACGGGACCGAGGACGGCGCACGCGGCTCGGCGAGCTATTTGAGCCGCTGCAGTGCAGCAGGGATGACGTGTGTGAGCAGCGGCGCTCTGTCGGGGCAGTTCCGTGCCGTGAAGGCAAAGGGAAGCTGGGAGGAGAACAGCTCTGCCAAGAGGCGCCGCAGGTCCCTCCACAACCAGAAGCATCAGCTGGACCAGAGGAGCCGTATGGCGAGCGAACCGCTGTGTGACTTCAGAGCAAAGCCGAGGTGTTCAAAGTCAGCCGGCGGGCCGCGTGGGGAAGCGCCGCCGCCGCCGGCAGAGCAGGAGCAGAAGGTTTCGGTTGTGGACATGGTGGCCTTCCTGGAGCACAGAGCGAGCGAACTTCAGCCGAACCTCAAACCTCTGCTGAATATCCAGAGGAGCTGCACCACCATCACCCTGTCCAAAACCATCCGGCCAGAGATCAGGGAGGGGGAGGAGCCAGAGATCAGGGAGGGGGAGGAGCCAGAGATCGTCAGGGTCTCAGAAATGGTGGCCAAGCTGGAGTCGGAGTGTCTGAGGAGCTGCGAGACCAGTCTGTCCAGGAGCAACAGCCTAAAGAGGACAGTGGGCCGAGTCCTCCTCGCTGCAGGGCAGAAAAGCTTCAGCCCACCGCCAGAACCCCCCCCAGTAACCCCCCCAGTAACCAAGGGCTCTTCATCACCATCATCATCATCACCACCTGAGCCTCTGAGCAGCAGCGAGAACCCCGTTAGTTCATCACACACAGTCGGAGCGGCGCCCCCAGCTGCACCGCATTCAGGTGATCCTACTGGGGAGGTTTCAGGGGAGACCGCCCCCCCACCCCCTCAGTCTGAGGAGCAGGAGCCCCTGCCCGGCCTCCTGTTTCTCTCCCCTGAGGAGTCAAACCGCTGCGCTCCTCATTACAGGACAAGCTTCTACCTCCAGCCGACCCTTCCTCCTGCCCCTCCCGCCATCAGCCCCCTTCCCCAGTCGGAGAAGAACGGGGGCCACAACTCTCGCTCTGCCGCAGTGCCTCTTGGCAGGAGTCCCTCGGCGTCGCAGGACTTCCTGAAAGTGCGCCGGCGGCTGCAGCAGCTGCTGGCGCCTCAGTCGTACCTGCTGCTGCTTCCCCATCACCTGTTGGTGAACATGTTCCTGCTGCTGCCCACGCAGAGCCTCGCCGCACTCAAGTGCACCTGCAGCTACTTCAAGTTCATCATCGAGAACTACGGCGTGCGCCCCGCCGACTCGCTCTGGGTGTCCGACCCCCGCTACCGTGACGACCCCTGCAAACAGTGCAAGAAGCGTTACTGCCCGGGGGACGTGTCCCTGTGCCGCTGGCACCACAAGCCTTACTGCCAGGCTCTGCCCTACGGGCCAGGCTTCTGGATGTGTTGCCATGGTGCCCAGAGGGATGCACCTGGCTGCAACGTGGGTCTCCATGACAACCGCTGGGTGCCTGCATTTCACAGCATCAATGTGCCAATTTATAGGAGGAACTATAGCCATGAAAGCTGAATGATTGTTTGTGTGAAGCCTTAAGTCCTTCCTCAGTCATCAGCCTTCAGTCTCTAACATTTTGCTTTTCCAGATTAAAGCACGTTAAACCAAAATGGATCAGCTGTTGCTCTGAGACGCTGCAGCGGCCGGTCCAACGGCTTCTACCCGCCGCGTGCATTCAGGCCCATTCAGCTCGGTTCTGTTCATATTCGGCAGAACCGGGTCCTTTTCTTTTTTCTGGACGTTGAGGGATGTGTTAAAGTCACTTATGTAAAAGTTTTTTTTATTTTCATTAAGGAGTAAAACTCAGTTCACCTGTTCATTTTTTGTTTGGGAATAAAAATTTCTTCTTTTTTTTTTTTTTTTACACATTTTAAGCAGAAAAATCCCAGGATTTAGAAATCCAAGCAGCTGAGAACAGATTTGTAGAAGAAATCTCCACGTTTTGAGTTGCTGTATGAAATGTGGCGCCCCCTACCTCTCAGGTCGCCACCTTTCAGATTTCTTCTGGTTTTTTTTGTTGTTAATTGATCACTGATCAATAGATTGGACTTTTATCCAGAAGGCAGAAGATTCACAGCCAGGACTCTTCTGTGAACCAGATTTCTGAGAACTGTTGCAAAAATGGAGCTTAGATCAATTGGCGAGCTGGGCTGGAAACGGCGGCGCAGGAAGTCAGAACATTCAGCTTCTCAGCTGGTTTTAAATAACTGATGTGGGGAAGTGATCTGTTCATACCTTAGGAACAAATGGTGTAAGCAGATCAACAGGAGAGGATGGGAAAGCTTCCAAAGCAGAACGTGTTCCTGAACACACCATGCTGGGTTTTGTATAGGATTTGTTTGAGTGCTTCCATTAGCTGACGGATAATCATTTTATCTCTTAGTAGGACGGGGAGAAACGTGGCCTTGGGTCTTTGAGACGATGCAATATGGAGAAAACTTGACAGTAAAGATTATTTTAAAAAGCTCTAAAAAAAAAATAAAGCATAATAGAAGATGTGAACGTAACGTTTGTTTGCTGGGTCGTTTCTGCTGCCTCTGAAATTTTCTGCATTAATGTTTTGCTTTAATAAAATGCGTTCTGGTCTGTTTATGTTGAAAACATCTGGAGTCTTTATTTCCAGTCGGTTTATTTCATCTCTAAGTGACTGAAGACATGTTAGGACTACAAAGGACTTCATAAGAGGTGTTTTGTTATATGTTAGAATTAACAGAATAATTGCAGAAACTTTGTGAATATGTACATATTCTTGGTCCTTGAAGGTTAAAGTGTGGATTTGTCCCCTAGAAATGCAACATAGAGCACAACTGGTGAGGTTATTGCTCATCTAGGTAAAGCTACAGGTTAGCCTTACGGCCCACACCAAGGCAGTCTGGAGGTAAAGAAAAACAGCAGATCCAAGGTTCATAGAGCAGTAAAAGAACCAGGATGCTAAAATCACCCAATGGAGGCTTGGAATTTTAGAAAAATAGAACTAGCATAACTTTACTTTTTCCAGATTTAAAAGCACCTTAAATGTTTTTACCAAAGAGTAAAGACCTTGCAGACCTGTGCATGCTACAACTCAGCACTTTACTGGTCAATTGGATCCAGATGGGCAAGTTAAAAGTTTGACACGTAACAGATTGCATCCAGGGACTGACTTGGATATTTACTCCTCCTGGATGATTATGTGACGACAGACAATTGCTTTCGTTGTATTGTTGTAACTGTCGTACCAAGCATGCATGCAGCGTCAGTAAAAAGGACAGAAGTAGAATACAGCAGAGTGCGGGGAAGTGGTGCCTACGTTCTCCAGCAGTCTAAGTCTATAGAAGCATAACTTTAGAAAAAGCTCCAGATAACTTGAGCCACTCTAGATATAAGCTTTATAAAATAAACCTGCATATTAAAAACAAGTGCTCCCATAAAATGTTGCTTGATTAGGGCTTTATATGCAAAGGGATTTTAAAATTCTTCTGGTCAAAAAAACAAAGGAAAGCTAATATTTCAGTTTAATGTCAGATAAATATGATCGTAGTGATTTCATCAGCGTCATAGCTTTAGTGTTTTGGATCTGCTGAAGCTTTTCACTGCATTTAGAGGAATTCCTGATGGTAAAGACGTCCACCTACAAGTAACAATGCATGTCGTTTTTCTGCTTCATTCATGACAGGATATATTTAGCTTTGGCAATATTCTAGGAAAATCCTAGAAACCTGTTTATTGTCCAGTTTAATTTGCGGTACGCATCCCTGAACCAGTGATAGATTAATCAGAGCTAAAACGGTGATCAGAGGTAAATCTTCCTTTAGTAATTTTGTTGGGATGAAGCTACCGAACAAGTTGAAGGTAAAGATTAAGCTCAACTGGATGGAAACGGGCCAAACACTGCTTAGGTTCTATATCACCATTTCTGAGTTCATCCTTCACATTTTCCATGGTTTTGTTTTTATTAGAACCAATTTCATATATAGAATATCGCATAAACTCACCACTGCTGAGTACTGATGGACAGGAATGCTCAACAGATACGACTCAGGGTGAATTTGGCAATTGAACTAAATAGAACATTAATTCTTTACTAAGCCTTCAGCTGATCCAAAATGCTGCAGCCAGAGTTCTGATGAAAATTAGAAACAGAGATCATATCTCTCCTGGCTTCTCTTCAGCTTCCTGTTAAATCCAGAATAGAACTTAATATCCTCATTCACACATATAAGGCCTTAAATTTCTTCCTGTTTAAAGGGAGCTTTTTCTCTCCACTTTCACTACAAGCATGCTTGGTGTGAGGGATTGCTTTTCAGTCAATGATTGATGGTCGATTCAGTCAGCAGGTTTTCGTTCAATAGAAAACTTTTCATCAGTTTGACTGTAAGCTGGTTGAATTGTCGCTATTTGCCTCCTTTTTGAGGGGATTATATTGGGTGTTGATTAGAACGAGGAAGTAACATCAAAAGGAGAGAAATTTGCTGCTCCGTTATAGGAGGTAATTTAAAATCAAAGATTCTTTGAAAGTTGTTAATGCTCTATTTTTATTGAATGTAATATTGGTTGAGAACTCAAATAAATCTAAAATGTCTAAATTATTAGAGAAGATGGAGCTATGAGAACATACTGTTATTTCTCCACAATTTTCTTCATATGTTCCCACACGGTCTAAGGTATGAGCATGAATGCAGGTAGGTGTATGGATGTTTTGAGAAAAGACAATTAAGTAAAAGAAAAAAAAAACAAAACTGCTTCACTTAGTTTCATATTTTCCTTTTTTTTTTTCTTTGATGAATTAGGAAGGAGATTTTTTGATGTCCTGATAAGAACCTTACTTACACTCATCGTCCACTTTATTAGGTACACTTTATTAGGTACCCCATGCTAGTAACGGGTTGGACCCCCTTTTGCCTTCAGAACTGCCTCAATTCTTGGTGGCATAGATTCAACAAGGTGCTGGAAGCATTCCTCAGGGAGTTTGGTCCATATGGACATGATGGCATCACACAGTTGCCGCAGATTTGTCGGCTGCACATCCATGATGCGAATCTCCCGTTCCACCACATCCCAAAGATGCTCTATTGGATTGAGATCTGGTGACTGTGGAGGCCATTTGAGTACAGTGAACTCATTGTCATGTTCAAGAAACCAGTCTGAGATGATTCCAGCTTTATGACATGGCGCATTATCCTGCTGAAAGTAGCCATCAGAAGTTGGGTACATTGTGGTCATAAAGGGATGGACATGGTCAGCAACAATACTCAGGTAGGCTGTGGCGTTGCAACCATGCTCAATTGGTACCAAGGGGCCCAAAGAGTGCCAAGAAAATATTCCCCACACCATGACACCACCACCACCAGCCTGAACCGTTGATACAAGGCAGGATGGATCCATGCTTTCATGTTGTAGACGCCAAATTCTGACCCTACCATCCGAATGTCGCAGCAGAAATCGAGACTCATCAGACCAGGCAACGTTTTTCCAATCTTCTATTGTCCAATTTCCATGAGCTTGTGCAAATTGTAGCCTCAGTTTCCTGTTCTTAGCTGAAAGGAGTAGCACCCGGTGTGGTCTTCTGCTGCTGTAGCCCATCTGCCTCAAAGTTCCACGTACTGTGCCTTCAGAGATTCTCTTCTGCCCACCTTGGTTGTAACGGGTGGTTATTTGAGTCACTGTTGCCCTTCTATCAGCTCCAACCAGTCTGGCCATTCTCCTCTGACCTCTGGCATCAACAAGGCATTTCCGCCCACAGAACTGCCGCTCACTGGATGTTTTTTCTTTTTCGGACCATTCTCTGTAAACCCTAGAGATGGTTGTGCGTGAAAATCCCAGTAGATCAGCAGTTTCTTAAATACTCAGACCAGCCCTTCTGGCACCAACAATCATGCCACGTTCAAAGTCACTCAAATCACCTTTCTTCCCCATACTGATGCTCGCTTTGAACTGCAGGAGATTGTCTTGACCATGTCTACATGCCTAAATGCACTGAGTTGCCGCCATGTGATTGGCTGCTTAGAAATTAAGTGTTAACGAGCAGTTGGACAGGTGTACCTAATAAAGTGGCCGGTGAGTGTATTTCCCCATCTATATGGTCGACTCTAGCTGAAATTATAAGATACTAAGGGTATTTTAATTTTCATAAAAACTACTAAATACATAAAAATGTAGCCTGTCAAAGAATACTGCAATACAGATGAATTAAATGAACTTTATTGATCTCACACTGGAAGAATTCCCTCTGTGCATTTAACCCCTGCTCTTGGGGAGCAGTGGGCTGCCACTGTGTGGCGCCCGGGGAGCAGGGTGGGATTAAGGCTCTTGCTCAGAGTGCAGGCTGTGGGGATTTGGTACTTGCAACCTTCTGTGAGCAGAATGGCACTGCTCTGACCCACTAGGCCAACACTCCCCCGTAACTATGGAAATAAATAAAATCAATCAAGGATTACTTTCCACTATAGTTTAAATCTTTTTGGAAGAACTTGTGAATGCTGATTTCCCAGCTCAGTCCTTGGATTTAAACGTAAATATATTCATCAGAAAACATTTGAGGTTAGCCTGCGGTTTAACACGGATCAGGAAACGGCCTCTAAGGAAGAAGAAAGCAGGTTGAAGACGTGACAAAGCTCAGGTTTTACAGCCAAGAGGACACATTTCATTAAAAAAACAACAGATGATTTTATTAGACACTAAAGTGAATAAGCTGACAGTCTTAGAAAGCAGAGCAGAGACTGAGCTGAGTTTTTTTCATCAGATAAAACTGAACCAGTACAGGTTCACAAGCAATCTCCCAGCTCCTGTTTAAAGTGCATCTTGTGGGCTTTCAGGAGCTGGTTGCTTCTCGTCGTTTCGTTGGACATCATTAGGCTGCTGCCATGTCATGAGGACCCATCGTGTTTTCAGAGAGCGACTCCAGAAGCTGGAAGTAGTTGTACTTGATGTCGTATTCCATATCATACCAAAAATTTACTGCAGAAGAAATCAGAGGGAGAAAAAAGGACAAATTAAACAGAATTAAAGAATTGGGTTCATTATTTCTAATCCAGGAGAGTTATTGTCAGAAAATATTTTTCTGCTGTCTGCATCTGCTCTGAGTGTGAATGTGGTGGAAGAAATAGAATAAATAAATGTGGATAAATCCAGAAAGGCGAGATGTATCCCTACCAACCGTCTTCAATATGAAAGCTTCCTGTTCTTCCGTACGTCTGGCCGCTGGACATCATGCTCCATACATTGCAATACCCAAACTGGGCGTCTGTCAAATCCAAAACATCTCCATCCCATCATGTTTCTGGAGTCTCTGAAAAAGGATTTTCTCCAAACTCTAAATCCCAGAACATTTCAAACCAAACAGACCCTGAAACAGAGACCAGTTCATCCTGCAGACCTAATCTGAGGGTCTGCAGGTCACTGCAGGGAGGAATGATCTGATCTTTATGTTGGAGAAACCAAACAACCTCTCCACAGACGCATGGACCAACACAGAAGAGCGCCCTCCTCTAGACAAGACTCTGCACTACACCTACACCTGATGGACAAATGATGTATATTTTTTTGTTCATATTTTGGACAGAGAGGATAGGTGGTTTGAGAGGCACATGAAGGAAGCGGTGGACTCACATTTCAGCTTTCAAAAACCTCCAATGCAGCAAATGAGTTGATCCCTTCCCGCTATCAATGCACCCCCTTTACAGGCAACCAGAGCACCTCGCCTGTTCAGCCAGGCCAACAGTTCCCTTTAATGACCCCCCCCCCCCCTTTCAGAGACATAGACAGGTTTGGGTATTGCAGACTAACAAAGAAAAAAACTGACTCATTCCCAAGGGGTGGACCCGTTCATGCAGTTCAGTTTGCATGTTCTCTAACCAAAACAAGGCTTTGTGTTGATCCACTCTATGAAGCTTTAAATCTAAATCTATTTTTGACATTTTGAATTGAAAAAGCTTCCTGGATAGAAAGAAACATGTCTTCAAACTTTGGAACAAAATCCAGTGGATTGTTTTGAACTTTTTAGGAATGACTTTGACCTGGATGACTGAGAATCTTCCCCAGCATATGAGCCATACATTGCTGCGCTGAACCCCTGCAGGCGGAACGGCCGATCCTTTTCACAGCACCGTTACTGTCGCCACCTTTGCTGAATGACGCCATGTTGTCTTAAAGGAGAAATGTCCGTACCTGCGATGCAGCCCTGGGACTGCTGGACATGGTGGAACCACAGAGACGGCAGGTACAGCATCTCTCCAGCTTTCACTGAGCACACGAGCGGCCGGGCCAGCCGGTACTGCGGGTAGCGCTCCAGGTCCGGGTCCAGAGGGTCCAGAGGGATCCAGGGAACCTGAAGGGCCGAAGGGGAGAGATGTCAGGCGGACCTTCAGGGCTTCCAGGAGAGATCAGAAGACGAGCTCCTAAAACCAACCTTGTTGGAGTCGCTGTTATCGATGACCTGAAATTCACCGCCTTCCTGCTCCTGGTAAACGGCGGACTGATACAGACCTGACAGAGATGGTTACCGTGGTTACTGAAAAAGACCAGCACTGTGTTAAATTAGGCGGTTACATGTTTATGGTCTAACTGAGGTGGTTGGATCAGCTCAGCTGCAACTAATCCTCCGAGGTCTTGAGAAGGTTTCACTTTCTGATAATCTGCTGATTTATGACGTTTTAACAATACATACTTTACCAATAATTTAACTGCATTAATAGCAGAGGTTTAGCCTTTATAGTATTCAACAAGAAATGTCTACTTTTAAGGCTAGGCTTAAAACTTTCCTTTTTGATAAAGCTTCTAGTTAGAGTGGCTCAGGTTATCCTGATCTATCTCTATAGTTCTGCTGCTATAGGCTTAGACTGCTGGAGGACATAGGGACCCCTTTTTCATCATTCTGCTTCATTCTATCTCTATTCTCCCACTCTGCAGAATCTGTTAGTTCAATCTCTAACGTTCTGCTCTCTCTGCTTTTTCTCATAGTAGCTTCATCTGGTCTGTTCCTGTTTGGCTGTGACTCCATCCTGGAGAGAAATATCAGCTGTGCTGCTGCCATCAACACCTTTGTTTCTAGATGCTGGAGCTTGGCCTGTTTTCCAGTGTAGTCCTGTTTCTCTGACTGTGACTAACTGGATGTGCTCTCTTCATCCTCTGACATGGGAGCTGGCTCGGAGCTCGTCTGCCTGGCTGTGTGTTTCCTGGACGGGGCCGCCTGTGGAGCTGGTTGACAGTTGCCTTTTGTATCTATGCTTCTTTTTCTATGTCTGCTTCTGTCTCCTTGAACCCCAGTGGGCCTCAGCAGATGGCCGCTCACACTGAGCCTGGTTCTGCTGGAGGTTTCTTCCTGTTCAAAGGGAGTTTTTCCTCTCCACTGTCGCTACAAGCATGCCTAGTGTGAGGGATTGCCTTTGATTCCGTTTTCCTTAGATAGAAAACCTTGAATTAATCTGACTAGATTATCTGGCGAACTGTAAAGTGCTTTGAGATGATATGTGGTGTGACTTGGCGCTATAGAAATAAGCTGAATAGAAATGGCCACTGTAGATGCTGTAGTTGTGAGGAGAGTCTGTGTTTACCGTAAGGGATGAAGGGTCGGTCAGTGGGAGGCAGCAAGATGAAACGTTTTTCTCCAGAAACCACACAGTAAAGGTTCTCATACGGATCTTTATGCACTAAAAGAACAAAAAGAAAACCTGAGCGCCATAAAAGCTGCTGCTGCGACGGATTAACAGTTATTGACCATTTCATTTTATCCTTCTTTGTCTCTTTATTCAAACAATAAACTTTTATGAGAAACTTGAATCAGAGATGGATCCCTCAGAAAATCATTTTAAAGATTTATTAAATAGTTTTCTTTCAAATATATGGCTAAAGAAAATTCTCTAAATGGGCAGAATAAGTCAGCTGAAATAGTTTAATTCAGTTAATATAGTAGTTGTATTTTTTTGTTACATTTCAACCTGTAATTTTATGTTTTAATAATAACAAAGGCAGACTTTGTGACCTAAATAAATGAGTCCTGAGTTATTTTAAATGGCTTTTGTTCTACTATCCTTCAACCTCTACTACTGGTCATGGCTGAGGGAAAGAAAAAGTTTAAACATTCTGGAGTCTAAAAAAAGAAAACAGGAAAGGAGTCGAGGAAAAACGAGTCGATCTTGGAAAGTTTGTTCGTCAGCTGAAGGAAGAAGCCAGATTCTATTTTCTCCACTTCATTATTAGACTGGTAAGTTAACAATATGCTCCTAGTATACAGTCATAGATCTCTGTTATTATTTTTAATGTTTAGTAGAAGCAAATCACAGGCAGTTACGGGTCTAGCGCCTCTAGTGGCCAATAGTTACATCCTGTGCCACAGACAGACAGACAGACAGACAGACATGTTTACAAGTTATAGTCCCACAGTTACTACTTGGTTAAAATAACTTGGTTGAGCATGAATTAGGGCAGAACCATGGAGAGCTCCATCTGCTGTGACCGGGCAACATTTCAGAGCAATGCTCAATAATTCAAGGAAGTTAGCTGCTAATGCTAATGCTAGCAGACTACATCAATATTAACACCCATTATGTTAGTAGAAAAAGATATTAACATTTCTAAACTTGTCTTTGATAATTTAAAGAAATCTATAAAGGCTAAATATGAGTCAACTGAGACACAACCTAACTTCCTCCATGGCTCTGAATCAGGGTCATTAGACGCAACCTAACTTCCTCCATGGCTCTGAATCAGGGTCATTAGACGCAACCTAACTTCCTCCATGGCTCTGAATCAGGGTCATTAGACGCAACCTAACTTCCTCCATGGCTCTGAATCAGGGTCATTAGACGCAACCTAACTTCCTCCATGGCTCTGAATCAGGGTCATTAGACG